>NC_073406.1:18632117-18924617 GCF_028641065.1 Leucoraja erinaceus | reverse complement strand
TCTGGAGAGAAGGAATGGGTGACGTTTTGGGTGGAGACCCTTCTTCAGAAGACGGGTCGAAGTCCGTCTGAAGAAGGGTCTCAACCCAAAACGACACCCATTCCTTCTATCCAGAGATGCTGCCTGTCCCGCTGAGTTACTCCACCTTTTTGTGCGTATATCTGTGGAAGGAATGGGTGACGTTTTGGGTCGAGACCCTTGAGGCCAGTAACGTTTGTGGCTGTCGAGCGGCAGGGGTCTGAGCCAGGGCTCGGAGACGCTGAACCTCGCGTCTCTGACGGATTGCAACACTTAACTTTGAAGGGCAGCGAGCGAGACTGGCGTGGATTTAATAAGTGATCTGCAGCACTCTGTATTCATCAGTCAGTGGCAATGAATGCTGCTGCATGTGCCTGTCTCCTCAGCATGTTGCTTAATAACCACCTGACAGCTGAAAATTTGTTGTTTGATACCCGCACACCCTGCTCTTCCTGTTCATATGCAGCATCATGCCTTCAGTCTCAGAAGTGATATTAGAGGCATATTGATTTTAAATCTGTTCAGTGTACGCTGTAATTGTATATTAGAAACTGGCGTCTCTGCTGGCAGAGTGTGTGGTGGATGCACGGTTTATCCATTGCCACAGAGTCTGGGAGGAAAGTGAAGACCTTGGTGCTTAAGGGAAGGGAGAAGGTGGAACTGAAGTATTCTGGATTCACTGGGGGGGGGCTTTTGAACCAGGAGATACGATCTAAGCGGAATGGGGGCAGGAAAGGCAGTCAGCCAAATAGATAAGGAACCCTTTTAAAACAATCTCGAGAGCAGACAGGTAAAATTGGCAGTAAGGAATGTGCAGGGTTGGGTCGCTGCTGGGCGCTGGCCCATGTCGGCGTCCTGCCGGTGTTTTTGGCCCCCTGTGTCACAAGTAGCTCATTGAGACAAATGGCCGAACAAGGCCATTGTTTGTCCGGGTGCCTTGTTTCCGTCGGAGTCTTATCCGATCTCCGTCAAGGGTATCAGGATTAATTCTCTCGGGGAAAGGAAAAGGCGGAGGTGGGGGAGGAGGAGGAGGGGACAATCTTTACTGCTAAAGCCGGCAAAAAGAGAAAGTGCAGAGAAAAAAATAAACCAGACAGGGTTTTCGCAGCCAGCCCCCAAGTTGTAATTGTTAGTTTTGTTTTGCAGAGCTGGCAATGAACTTTGCAACGCGACTCTGTTCACCGTACATCGAATGATCGCGGAGCTGGGTTTGAGGGACAATGGGTTTTTGACCTCTCTCTCTTTATCCTGCAGATGAAATCTTAGGAAAGCGGAGAGTATGTTCGCCGAACAACAACAGTGAGTGTCTGGAAGTCAAACGGCGAAGGAGCGAATCACCCAAAGGTACGTTTCAATGCTGGACAAGGCCAGGTTACTACATTCTGCTTTCTGTTTTTGGTGACATGGTTTCTCACTAGCCACAGAGCATGGATGCAGGCCCTTTGGCCCAATCTTGTCTGTGCTAACCAAGTTGGCTTTGTGGGCTGGTCCCATTTGCGTGCATTTGGCCCATAATCCCTCTATATCCTCCCATACCTGTATATATCGGCCAATATAGACAATAGACAATAGGTGCAGGAGTAGGCCATTCGGCTCTTCGAGCCAAATGGCCTACTCCTGCACCTATTGTCTATATATTGGTCCAAATGTCTTGTGCAAATTGAAATTGTATCCTCTTCCATGGCTTCCTCTGGCTGCTCGCTCCAGATATGGACTCCCCTCTAGGTGTGAACGTTATCCCTGAGTTCCCTCTTGAATATCCCTCTCTCCCTTCTCACATCGAACCGTGTTAAAATCCTCCATCCTGGGAAAAAAAAATGGAGTTGAGTTGATTGTCACGTGTACCGAGGTACAGTGAAAAGCTTCTGTTGCGTGCTATCCAGCCAGCGGAAAGGCGATACATTATTACAATCGAGCCATTTACAGTGTACGCATACATTATAAAGGGACTGGACAGTCACGGTGGCAGTTGCTGCCTTACAGCAAAAAGCAGCGCCTGGGACCCAGGTTCGATCCCGACTACGGGTGCTGTCTGTACGGAGTTTGTACGTTCTTCCCGTGGGTTTTCTCCGAGATCATCGGTTTCCTCCCACGCTCAAAGACGGACAGGTTTGTAGGTTAATTGGCTTGATAAAAATGTAAAATTGTCCAAGTTGGCGATATGCAGAGTACTGCCCTGCCGACTACAACATTCAGAAGGTTCAGAAGGACTGATGTGAATAACGTTCCGTGCCAGATAAAGTCCAGGGTTGTCCGGTCAAAGATAATCCGAGGGTCTCCAATGGGGTATATAGTAGCTTTCTAGTTGTTGGTAGGACAGTTCTGAAAAAAGACTGAGTGTGATCCATGGCCCCTCATGATCTTGTACACATCAGTAATGTCACCGCTCACCAACCTCCCTCTCTTCAAAGGGAAACGTCCCCAGCCTTTATAACTCAACCCTTCAAGTCCTGGTAATGTCCTGATGAATCTCTTCTGCATTCTTTCCAATTTAGTAGTATGTCCCCGTCCCCCTCTCACTCTCCTTCATTCCGATGGCTCGTGTGGCTAAGGGTGGGACCTTGAACCACTCCCAGGGCCTGGGCACTGCCAGCTCCACGTGGTAAGAGCAACATCTCCTGCCTGAAAGTGATTGGGAATTCGGCCATTCCATATATTTCTCTATGTCCTTATTGCAAGACGGAGGGTCAGATCTGGCACGGTGGCACAGCTGGCAGGAGCCGCTGCCTCGCAGCACCTGAGACCCGGGTGCGATCCAGATCTCGGCTGTTGTCCATGTGGAGTTTGCACATCCTACCTACCCTGTGACCACATGGGTTCCCTCCGGGTGCTCCGGTTTCCACACATATCCCAAAGACGTGCGGGTTTGTAGGTTAATTGGCCTCTGTACATTGCCCCCAGTGTGTAGGGAGTGGATGAGATAGTGGGATAACATAGAACTAGTGTGAACGGGTGATCGATGGTCGGCGCGGACTTGGTGAGCCGGACGGGCTGTTTCCATGCTCTAGGTGAACCTGAAAAATGTAAAGGAATCTCTGCCATTGTAACAGCATATTCCAGTTTGCACTGATACACTTTGGCGTCTGGTACTGAGGGCCTTTGTCACACAATGCATCAAACACAAGGTAGACACAAGGAACTGCAGATCCTGGTTTACAAATACACACACACACAAAGTGCTGGAATAACTCAGCAGGTCAGGCAGCATCTCAGGAGAACATGGATAGGTGATGTTTCAAGTCGGGACCCCATCTTCAGAAAGGTTAGTCTTTTCATTAGGAGCAGCATGGTGGCGCAGTGGTAGAGTTGCTGCCTCACAGCGCCAGAGACCCAGGTTCCAACCTGACTACGGCTGCTGTCTGTATGGAATTTGTACCTTCTCCCTGTGACCGCGTGGGTTTGCTCCTGTTTCCTCCCACACTCCAAAGACAACCAGGTTTGCAGGGTTAATTGACTTTGGTAAAAATTGTAAATTTTCCCTAATGTGGAGGATAACGTTAGTGTACCTGGTGATGGCTGGTCGGCGCGGACTTGGTTTCCGCTCTGTATTTCTCAAGGGTCTGTCCCACATGCGTTTTTTTCGGCGACTGCTGGCGCCCGCCATAGTTGCAGCAGGTCGCCGAAAATGTTCAACATGTTGAAAATCCAGCGAAGTTTTGTTGAGGACTTTTACACTTCCTTATTGGGAATGCATTCTGTTCAATGTACTTCCTGTACTTGTGCCGTTACTGAATCTCCTAGTCCCATGGGTAATTTAAGCTGATGGTTGACCATAGAATTTCTCATCAACAACCATAACCAAGTTATTGGTACAAATGACTTTCAATGAGCGAGGGACCTGGCCGATTCACCTCTGCCCCATTGCGGACATTGGACTTTGTCTATTCTACACTTTGCACTTCCCTTTTGCTCTACACGTTGCACTTGTACTCGAGTTTGACTTGACTGTATATACGATATTTTATGATTTAATTAGATAGCACGCAAACCAAAGCTTTTCATTGTACTTTGGAGCATGTAGATCTAGTGACACACATTTCATGAAGCTGAAGTTCATGATGATGTTTTGACGGAGAAAGGCAGGAGATTTGTTCTGTCCGACTTTTCTTGTGGTACTTTTAGTTTTGTTTATTGTCACGTGTGCCGAGGTAGAGTGAAAAGCTTTATGTTGCGTGCTAAAGGGCCTGTCCCACTTGGACGTCATTTGCGCGTCACCAGATCGAAGAATCCCAAAATCCTGTGCGTCACTGCCTACGTCACCGCGCACCATGCGCGCATCACGTGCGGGGCGCGACGTGTGCGTCGTGACCCGTAAATTATGTCGCGTAAGTTACGCGCAACTGAAGCCCAAGTGGGACAGGCCCTTAACCAGTCAGCGGAAAGACTAGATATGATTGCAATCGAGACATCCACTGTGTACAGATACAGGACAAAGGGCAAGATAAAGTCCAGTAAAGCCTGATTAAAGAAAGTCCAAGAGTCTCCAGTGAGGTCGACTGTAGCTCAGGAAGGATCTCCAGTTGTTGGTTCAGTTGCCTGATAACAGCTGGACAGGAACTGTCCTTGAATGTTATGGTATGTGCTTTCAAGCTTCTGTATGTTCTGCTGGACGGGAGTGGGGAGAAGAGGGAGTGACTGGGGTGAAAAAGGTCCTTGATTATGTTGACTACTTTCTCAAGCCAGCGTGAAGTGTAGAAGGAGTCGATGTTGGCGAGGCTGGTATGTGTGCTGGACTGGGCTACATCCGCAACTCGTGACATTTTCTTGCAGTCCTGGCCAGAGCTGTTGCCAAACCATGCTATGATGCATCCGGATAGAATGTAGACGTTGGTATGAATCATTGGAGACACGCCGACCTTCCCTCGAGTCCTGAGGAAGTAGAGGCGTTGATGTGCTTTCTTGACCGTAGCTTCAATGTGGTTGGTGCAGGTCAAGCAGTTGGTGATATTTTTGCCCAGGAAGCTGAAGCTATTGGCCATCTCCGCTTTGTCACCATGGATGGTGATTAACCATGAACTCCACCTCCAGCTTCCAGAAGTCAGTAACCAGGACCATTGTGGGCTCCACTCTTCCTGAGTCATCGATGCAGACTCTGCTTTGTTCTGAACCTCCTCTACTCTCCTCCTCCCTGACTCTCAGTCTGATGCAGGGTCTCGGCCCAAAATGTCACCTATTTCTTTTCTGCAGAGAGGGTCTTGGTTATCCAGGCTGCTATAGGAGAAAAAAAAGGGACACATAATACGTTAGAAAGCAGACACACAGGGCTGCAGATGTTGGTTTGCCAAAAAAAGACACAATGTGCTGGAGTAGCAGGTCAGGCAGCATCTCTGGGGGACATGGATAGGTGATGTTTCGGGTTGGGACTCCTCTTCAGACTGCTTGCAGTGGGGGTGGGGGGGGTGAGAAAGCTGGAAGGGAGGTGGAGGTGAGGCAAAGTCAGGCAAGTGATAGGTACAGGTGTGGAGGGGTGAAGGGTTAGGCAGATGAGTGGACAGAGGCCAAGATGAAAAAAACAAAAGGCTGTGAGATAAGGAGAGAAGAGGCTTGGAATGTGAAGCCAGAGGAAGGAACATAGGTGGAAGGGGATTGTGTGTGGAAGCAGGGGGGGGGGGGGGGGGGGGGGGGGGGGGGGGGAAGGGTGGATGGTGGGAGAATTGAATGGAGAGGGGTGGGGTTGGTGTTGGAGAATTCAATGTATATTCCATTGGGTTGTAAGCTAGTTATGTGGAATATGAGTAGGGAGGAACTGTAGATGCTGGTTTAAAGTGAAGATAGACACAAAAAGCTGGAATAACTCAGTGGGACAGGCAGCATCTCTGGAGAGAAGGAATGGGTGACGTTTCGGGTCGAGACCCTTCTTCAGATCCAGTCCCGCTGAGTTACTCCAGCTTTTTGTGTCTGTGGAATATGAGGTGCTGTTCCTCCATTTTATGTGCCTCACTCTGGCAATGGACAAGTCTGGGACAGAAGCATCAGTATGGGAATGGAAAAGGGCATTAAAATGATCAGGAACAGAGAGATCCAGCAGGTCCTGGCAGATAGAGTCATAGAGTGATACAGTGTGGAAACAGGCCCCACAGCCCAACTTGCCTACACCGGCCAACATGTCCCAGCTACATTAGTCCCACCTGCCAGCATTTGGTCCAAGTGTTACATGAAACAGTCTACGCTTGGTCTCGCCGATGTATAGAAAGTAGCCAACATCTTATGCAGTGATGTCCATCTATGAGCCCCTGCCCCCAGTCAATAAAGAGCGATTTTAATGAAAACCCTCGATCGGAAAGATCCACGTCCCTGGCAGGAGGTCCATGACAACTGACGGCCCCTTCCCGCCAATGATGGGTCTGAAAAGCTTTTAACTGCAGTTTCTCTGGAAGTGACAAGAATGCACAATCTCAGTTTCTAATTAGGTTTTCTATTTCTTAAACACGGAGATGATGGGTTCGAGGAGATGGTGTTGGGAGAGTATTTTACACCCTGCTCTTAATTGCTGTCAAATGGGCATAGACGCATGCCGATAGTTCAGCTGCCTTAAGGGCCTGTCCCACGGGCGTCATTTACGCGACATCATTTACGCGTTGTGACGCGCACGGTGCGTGGTGACGTAGGCAGTGACACGCGGTCGCGCACGGCGCCCCAAGATTTTGGGATGTACAAAATCTCCGCTCGCCATCTGCGTGAAGCGCAATTGACACCCAAGTGGGACAGGCCCTTTACTCCCCCCACTGGGTTGGCTGGTTGACGGATCTGGTTCCAGTGCCCCCTTGACAATCCTGCAAGGGTTAGTTTGTACTTATGTAGGAAGGAACTACAGACACTGCGAACGGCTCTGTTGTAATCGTGTATTGTCTTGCCGCTGGCTGGTTAGCACGCCACAACATCTTTTAATTCTACCTCGGTGCACAAGTGACAATAAACTAAAACTGAAATGCTGGTTCACACCAGGGATAGACATAAAAAAGCTGGAGTAACTCAGCGGCTCAGGCAGGCTGCATCTCTGGAGAAAAGGAACAGGTGACGTTTTGGGTCGGGACCCTTCTTCAGACTGAGAGTCAGGGGAGAGGGAAACTAGAGATATGGAAAGGGTGCAGAGCAAATCAGAGCCGGGTTCCGATGACCCAAGAGCCCACAATGGTCGATTGTTGGCTGTGGAAGTGGTGATGACAAAGAGATGCGCACAGATACGAAAGCAAATTTGCGTTTGGTTGGGCTGGTGAGTGAATAAGTTGCTGGAAAGCCACTGTTGATTCTTCTTAGATAAATAACTCAGTGGGGTTCCAGGGGTTTCGCCTGCGTTTCAGGAAAATGAATTCTTTGGGATTTGACTGTTGACGTGCGCAGATCACGCTGCTTTGGTGATTTCTTTTTTTGTTCCTGCAATATCAGAGGTAGGAGGCGACCAGGCTAAGTAGTCTGACAGCGCAGTTGTGAGAAAGATCAACGGCAAAGCCAGGGGTACAACTTCACTGGCTTCCCATCTCCCACCGGATCAACTACAAAATTCTCACCTACAAAGCCCTCCACCATCTGCCCCCCCCCATATCTTACTGACCTCCTCTCCCCCTACCAACCGTCACGGTCCCTCAGATCCACATCAACCGGTCTCCTCTCCATCCTCAAATCCAACCTCCGCAGTTTAGGGGACAGAGCCTTCTCCAGGGCAGCTCCCAGGCTCTGGAACTCCCTCCCCCAACTGATCCGCAATTCCGTGTCCCTCACCATCTTCCAGTCCCGCCTCAAGACCCATCTCTTCACCTCTGCCTATCCTTAGCCCCACGTCCCCCTCCCTTTTCATCTGTGCATTAATTGCCTCATATTGTGTTTTGTATTGAATTCTGTCTTTACTTTGTGTACAAGTCATGTGTCTACTATTTATTTCATTCCCCTTACATGTTTTTCCTCTACCTGCTAAATTTTTGTAAGGTGTCCTTGAGACTCTTGAAAGGCGCCCATAAATAAAATTTATTATTATTACTTGTCAGCGGAGTCAGGGGATATGGGGAGAAGGCAGGAACGGGGTACTGATTGGGCATGATTAGCCATGATCACATTGAATGGCGGTGCTGGCTCAAAGGGCCGAAAGGCCTACTCCTGCACTTATTGTCTATTGTCTATTGTTTCCAACAAGTTAAAGTGTTTTGCAACAACCAGAATTGTTTAATTTAGATTAGAGATACAGCGTGGAAACAGGCCCTTCAGCCCACCGCGTCTGCGCCAACCTTCGATCCCCGTAAACTTGCACTATCCTGCAGGCACTGGGGACAATTTACACTTAGACCCAGCCAATTAACCTACAAACCTTTACGTCTTTGGATTGTGGGAGGAAACCGGAGCGCCCAGAGGAAACCCACGCATGTCACGTGTAGAACGTGCAAACTCTGTACAGACAGCACCCGTAGCCGGGTCGAACCTGTGTCTCTGGTGGTGTAAGGCAGCAACTCTATCGCTGCACCGCCGTGCCACCCCAATACTTGTAAAGGTTACAAAGGTGAGACATTGTTTTAACACTGGCAGGCTAATGTGTGACGGAGTCATTCTAGGGCCCGTGAGCTGAGTGTGTTTGCCCATTGTCACACATTTGGCCGCATTATAACTTTAGTTGTTGATTAATCGTTCTTTTAATCGTAAAAGTTAGAAGGTTATCATGAAGCCTTTGTGTATCAGGGATTAGGCCAGGAATGTAGGCTGCTTTCAATTTCCCCTCGCCCCTTTTAACTTGGAATATTTGGAGAGAAAAAAAGTGGTGCTCAAGGCGTGTAGTGGAGAATGTGGATCAGTCTTTAATTAATGAGGGAGTGGAGGTGTGACAGTGCCTGAGTGGCTGATGGTTACACGGATCAGGGCAGTGTCGCCCTATAATGATGGGTGTGGACCCTAACGCTACAGTGAGCTGGTATTAACACTGACTGAGCACTTGGAAATTTTTAGTGTAGGAAGGAACTGCAGACGCTGGTTTACACCAAAGATAGACACAAAATGCTGGAGTAACTCAGCAGGCCAGGCAGCATCTCTGGGGAGTCACAGTGGCCCAGCGGTAGAGCTGTTGCATTACAGTGCCAGAGACCCGGGTTTGATCCTGGCTGTGGGCGCTGTCTGTGCGGAGTTTTACATTCTCGCCGTGACCGCGTGGCTTTTCTTCTGCCCTCCAAAGACGTACAGGTTTTTGAGGTTTATTTGGCTTTGGTAAGAAATTGTCAATTGACCCCAGTGGGTAAGATAGTACTAGTGTACGGGGATCGCTGGTCGGCGTAGACTCTGTGGGTCAAAGGGCCTGTTTCTGCGCTGTATCTCTAAACTAAAGCTAAAACGAAGAGGTGACATTTTACGTCAGAACCTTTCTTCGGACTGAAAGATAGAGGAGGAGGAAGAAAACTAGAGGAGAACAAAGGACACATTAACTACAGGCCGGCAACAGATCACCAAGGAAGAGTTGACAAAAATGCTGGAGAAACTCAGCGGCTGAGGCAGCATCTATGGAGCAAAGGAATAGCCGACATTTCGGGTCGAGACCCTTCTTCAGACACTTCTCGAGACCCTATTTCGCTCCCTAGATACTGCCTCACCCGCTGAGTTTCTCCAGCATTTTTCTCTACCTTCCATTTTTCCAGCATCTGCTGTTCCTTCTTAACCAAGGAAGGGTTGATCCCATCATCGCCCATTGTTAACTGGGGAAGGTGTGATAACAAGAGGGACACAAGGATGCGAACAGTGGAACTGATGGGACAACTAGGGTGAGGAGGGATGAAGAGAGGGGGAGGGCATGCTGGAGTTACTTGAAATTATTAACAGTTCTAGTGTTGGTTTGGTCTTGTTCAAAAGTCAAGAGTGTTTAATTGTCAAATGTGCCGACAAGGTACAATGAACCTGTTACTTGCAGCAGCATAACAGGGCTGTAAACACAATACACATAGATAATATATAATAATATATTCAATAAATGCATAACGCTAATACTAGTACAGAAAAAAAACAGAGTCCGGACCTCGGTCTGTGTGGAGTTGCAGCTTCTCCCTATAACCACATGGGTTTCCTTCGGGTGCTCTGGTCACCCCCCCCCACATCCCAAGGGTGGCAAGTTTGTAGGTTAATTGGTCTCTAATGTAAAATTGCCCACTAACTTGTGGGGAGTGGATGGAAAAAGTTGTATATTTCCCACATGCCAAAGTTGAATGGGCTTGTAGGTTAATTGGCCTCTTTAAATTGCCTCCAGTACATCGGGAGTGGATGTGAAAGTGGGATAGCATAGAACTAGTGTGAAAGGGTGATCGATGGTCGGCGTGGACGTTGGTGGGCTGAAAGGCCCGTTTCTATGCCGTATCTTTCAATCAATCAAACACAGTTGGAGGTCACTAACAGATTTGCTTTGGAAACTGACAAGGCAGTTCCCTTCTATACTACTGCAACTACAGAGGAAGGCAGAAATAGATACTCCAGTTAATGGACCCTCATTAAAATTGTTCATCTCTGATTTACGAAAATATTTGCTCAAGGCAGTTCTCGGGGATCAAACCCTTATGCAACCCCTTTTGGTTGTGGAATGAGCCCTAAATGATGCACAAGGTCTTAGAGTCATAGAGTGATACAGTGTGGAAACTGCCCTCTTCGGCCCAACTTGTCCACACACAAGCCAACATGTCCCAGCTACACTAGTTCCACCTGCCCACATTTGGTCCATATTCCTCCAAACCTGTCCTATCCACGTACTTGTCTAATGGTTTCTGAAATGCTGGGATAGTCCCAGCCTCTACCCCCTCTGGCAGCTTGTACCATACACCCATCACCCTTTGTGTGAATCAGTTACCATTCAGGTTCCTACAAAATATTTTCCCCTTCACCTTAAACCTATGTCCTCTGGTCCATGATTCTCCTGGGCAGGAGATTTCTTGCATCCACCCGATCTATTCCTCTCATGATTTTATCCACCTCTATAAGATCACCCCTCATCCCCCTGCGCTCCAAGGAATAGAGTCCCTGCCTATTCAACCTCTCCCCATAGCTCAGACCCTCTAGTCTTGCCAAATCCTTGTAAATTTTGTTACTCTTTCCAGCTCGACAACATCTTTCCTATAACATGGTGCCCAGAACTGAACACATTACTCTAAATGCTGGGGTAACTCATGCTGGTCAGGCTGCATGTCTGGAGTAAAGAAATAGGTAACATTTCAGGTTGAAACCCTTCTTCTGACCCGAAACGTCACCTATTCCTTTTCTCCAGAGATACTGCCTGACCCGCTGATTTACTCCAGCATTTTGTGTCTATCTTTGATATAAACCAGCATCTGCAGTTCCTTCCAAAACATTAAAGTTGTGCAGGTCAGTGCAAGAACCTGATGTTTCTCTTTGAGTCATAGAGTCATACAGCATGGAAACATGCCCATCGCCCAAACTTCCCCACACCGACCAACATGTCTCATCTACACTAGTCCCACTTCCCTGCATTTGGCCCATATCCCTCTAAACCTGTCCAATCCATGTACCTGTCCAATTGCTTCTTAAGCATTGCAATAGTCCCAGCCTCAACGACCTTCTCCAGCAGCTCGTTCCATACACCCACCACCCTTTGCGTGAAAAAGTTACCCCTCGGATTCCTATAAAATCTTTCCTTCTTCACCTTAAACTGTTCTCAATTCCCCTACTCTGGGCAAGAGGCTCTGTGGGTCAACCTGATCTATTCTTCTCATGATTTTATACATCTCTAAAAGATTGTACAACTCTATAAGATCGCACACATGGAGTCTCGACCCGAAACTTCACCCATTCCTTCTCTCCAGAGATGCTGTCTGTCCCGCTGAGTTACTCCACCTCTTTATGTCTATTTTCTGTATGATCTATAAGATCATACACCTCTATAAGATCGTCCACAACTATAGATCGTTTACATCTATAAGATCATTTCCCACCTCTTGATGGATGCAGAATCCTCTCTGGTGGGTCGTGGCCCAGTTTATGACGTGTGTTGGATCTAGCCGGGACCTCCCCTTGCTAATTTTCCGTCTGCTCGACCTCAGTAACCCGGGAGATACAGCCGGAATAAAACTGGTGGAGTACAACCAAGGGTGTTGACCTGAACTCCTGAGAAGGCTGGGATCAAGCCTGCCCTGTTGCCGAGAGAGAGCGAGGAATATTTGAATACATCAATAAGCTGCCGGTTGGAGCCAACCTGCGTAGATGAATGGATTATATGTTAATGTTACCTCCTGACTGATGTAGTGTTTTGTTTGGGTGAGGTTGGCGTTTACAGTGATGTTGATAAGAATGTGATTGAATCACTTTGAACCTTGCCACAGCTGTACAGTACATCAATACCTCCCCTTGTACTCACTGTTTCCCTGCTGATTGCACTAATCGCAGCACTTTTTAAAAAGGAGAGGTAACCTTTGAAATCTTTTCACTTAGTTGAGTACACTGTTGTGGCTTCACAGTTGCCCAGCTCTTTGCAAAGTGTGGATTTGCAAAGAGAGCCTGGACAATGATGCAAGGGTCCTTGTCACGGTTTATCCCGAACAGCTCCGTGACTGAGGATTCTCTGATTTGGACCTTAGTCTCTAGACTTTAGAATTCAGAGCTACAGCTTGGAAACGGGCCCCTCGGTCAACTGAATTCGCGTCAACCAGCGATCACCCCGTACACTAATCTACACACACTGAGGACAATTTTACAACTACACACTCCGAAGCCAATTAAACTACAAACACGTACGTTTTCAGGGTGCGGGAGGAAACCGGAGCACCTGGAGAAAACCCACGCGATCACAGGGAGAACGTACAAATTCTGTACAGACAGCACCCGTAGTCAGGATTGAACCTGTGTCTCTGGCGCTGTAAGGCAGCAACTCTACTGCTGCACAACTATGCTGCCCTTACCTGGCTGTTCCCAGTGACACATTCGGAGACAGATATCGAGCGCTGCTGGCTGGCCATCAACTCGGTGAAAGACGCCCTTTGGCCTGCCCGAACTTTGTTGGTCTCCCAGATGTTCATCGGGGAATGTTGCCAGACTCCAGACTGCAGGAGTACGTGCTGAGGGACGCACTGAAGCTCGGTGCAGCCAACGCCAAGGCTCTGTGGGGGAGGACCACAGTCTAGGGTCCTTCCGCAGATGAACATGGGGGGCAGAGTCCGGTGGGGACACCCCTCAAACTAGGGAAGGGATATCACCCCAGGGGGCCACATGAGTGGTAAAAGTGCCTAGTATAATGACGATTACGTCACCACAAAATATAATGCAGGTCAACTTTATTTGACACAGATACATACAAGATGTGCAGTGAAATGCACGTATGTATAGCCGCTGAGAATGTCGGAATTTTGCACAGTTCGGGTTTTGTATACAATTTTTATTCTGAACAAAGTTTATTTTTTCAGTTTAAAAAAAAAGTTGGAAGTGGAAGGAGCCAGATCGATCTTTGTCCCTTGGAGAACTCCTGACATTCCCGCATCCTGGACACAAAATGCCGGAGTAACTCAGCGGGTCAGGCAGCATCTCTGGAGAAATGAAGAAGGGTCCCGACCCGAAACATCACCCGTCCTTTTCCTCCAGAGATGCTGCCTGACCTGCTGAGTTAGTCCAGCACTTTGCATCTATCTTGGGTATAAATCAGCATCTGCAGTTCCTTCAAACACATTCCCGATCACTACAAATACTCCAACGTGTTTTTCAGCTCTGTTTCCCTCTCCCGAGCTTTCCGACCTCTTCCCACACTTCAAATACTTCGAGCTGATCATCAGCATCTCAAAGGCTTTCTACGCTGCCCTTGGCCCCTGTGTAAACTTGCTTTGTGACAGATGGAATCGTGACAGGCAATCGGAAGGAAAATAGGAGCAAGGAAAAGCCGAGTGGTCACTGGAGCGTGCCTTGCATTCAGTGCCACGGCTGATCACCGTCTCCTGAGCCCCACCATTGCCGTAAGATCCAAAAATCAATCCACCTCGGCCATGAATATTCCCGCCGACTGTGTTTCTGCAGCCCTCTGCACAATTCCTGCAGCCCTCAACTTGAGAAGTTCCTTTTCTCCGATCCCGACCCCCCTGTTGTGTTGCCCCTCCTGACACCCGGCCCCCTGGCCTCCCCGACCCCCCCCCCCCCCCCCCCCCCCCCCTCCCCCACCTCGCTCCCTTTGAGCATTCCGCATTCCAACCCGTTAACCCTCCATCTTACGAACACAGGCCGGCCCAGTCCGATATCCGCTTGAAGCAAAACTGTTCACCCCAGGCACTAAATCCAGTCAACCCGACAGCTGTGACCTTTCTATTTCTGGGAAAGGATCCAGATGTAGTGATTGCTGCAATCCAGATGTGGCTGCAGCTGTACCTGCTCATCCCTGGCTTTTTGCTTGCATCCCCCCTGCTGCCTATCCCTCAATGCTGGTTCACGACCCTGTTCGATGGTTCGATGCTGCGTCTATTGTCTCACCGACAGACACACAGTGACATTATTTTCTTCCCCACAGTTCAGTATAGCATTGCAATGCAATACACATTGTCGCTGCTGACAGTACTTGGGAACTCCCAGGACACGTGCAGCTGGGTGGCGCAGCTAGTAGAACCGCTACCTCACAACCTCAGAAACCCGGGCGCTATTCTGACCTCAGGTGCTGTCTAAGTGGAGTTTGCACGATGGGGGAGTGTTTGCATGATCACCCTGTGACCACGTGGGTTTCCCCACAGGTGTTCCGGTCTCCTCCCACACCTCAAGGACATGTGAGTTGGCAGGTTAACTGGAAGTTGTATCTTGAACCTAGCATGTAGGTGAGTGGTGGAATCTGTGAGGAGTTAGACTTTAGGCTGTAGAGATTCAGCACGGAAACATTGGCTCTTCGGCGAGAGTCTACTTTGGTGGCAAGAACAGCAAGGCAGATTATTATCTGAATGGTGTCAGATTAGGAAATGGGGAGGTGCAATGAGACCTGGGTGTCCTTGTACATCAGTCACTGAAAGTAAGCATGCGGGTACAGCAGGCAGTACAGAAAGCTAATGGCATGTTGGCCTTCATTGCAAGAGGATTTGAGTTTAGCAGCAAAGAGGTCCTACTGCAGTTGTACATGGCCCTGGTGAGACCGTACCTGGAGTATTGTGTGCAGTTTTCGTCTCCTAGTTTGAGGAAGGACATTCTTGCTATTGAGGGAGTGCAGCATAGGTTCACCAGGTTAATTCCTGGGATGGCGGGACTGACATATGATGAAAGAATGGATCGACTGGGCTTGTATTCACTGGAGTTTAGAAGGATGAGAAGGGGTCGAGCATGCTGACCGGTTGCATCGTGGCTTAGTTCGGCAATTTGAGCGCCCTGGAGAGGAAAAGACTTCAAAAAGTAGTAAATACTGCCCAGCCCATCATCGGCTCTGACCGTCCTTCCATCGAGGGGATTTATCGCAGTCGCTGCCTCAAAAAGGCTGGCAGTATCATCAAAGACCCACACCATCCTGGCCACACACTCATCTCGGAGGAGCCTGAAGATTGCAACAACCAGGTTCAGGAATAGCTACTTCCCCACAGCCATCAGGCTATTAAACCTGGCTCGGACAAAACTCTGATTATTAATAACCACTTTCTGCTATTTGCACTTTACCAGTTTATTTATTCATGTGTGTATATATTTATATCATGGCATATGGACACATTTATCTGTTTTGTAGTAAATGCCTACTATTTTCTGTGTGCTTAAGCAAAGCAAGAATTTCATTGTCCTATACAGGGACACATGACAATAAACTCACTTGAACTTGAACTTGATCTTGTAGAAACATATAAAAGTCTTAAGGGATTGGACAGGCTAGATGCAGGAAAAATGTTCCTCATGTTGGGGGAGTCCAGAACCAGGGGTCACAGTTTACGATAATAAGGGGTAGGCCATTTAGGACTGAGATGAGGAAAAACGTTTTCACCCAGAGATTTGCGAATCTGTGGAATTCTCTGCCAGTGGAGGCCAATTCACTGGACATTTTCAAGAGAGAGATAGATTGAGCTCTTAAGGCAAACAGAATCAAGGGATATGGGGGAAAAGTAGGAACAGGGTACTGATTTTGGATGATCAGCCATGATCATATTGAATGGCGGTGCTGGCTCGTAGGGCCGAATGACCTAATCCTCCTGCACCTAGTTTCTATGTTTCCGTGAGTCTGCGCCGACCAGCGATCACCCCGTACACTAGCACTATCCTACACACTAGGGACAATTTACATTTGTACTGGAGCCAATTAACCTACAAACCTGCATGTCATTAGAGTGTGTGAGGACACTGGAGCAACTGGAGGAGAAAACTCACATGGTCACAGGGAGAACATACAATCTCTGTACAGACAGCACACGTCATCAGGATGGAACTCGACGCTCAGGCGCAGTAAGGCAGCAACTCTACCGCTGCGCAACCTCGCCATTCTAAATGGGGGTTGATGGGAACGTGGAGAGAATAAGTGGAATGAATACGGATTAGGATTAGTATATGGAGGTGTATGATGGTCAGCATGAAGCCCGTGGGCTGAAGGGCCAGTTTCCGTGCTATATGATGCTGTGACAGAACCAACCCTTTTAAATATAGCTGCTGCTGTCATCGGTGGTTTGTGGGGAGGTGTGGAGAGGTTTATTTCACAGAGTATGACCGTGTGGAACTTTCCTTTGCAAAGGTTGGGGATGACTCCTAGCGTGGTCCTAATGAGGTTCCCCCCACTGCGAGGATGAGTCACGTTGGTTAGCGTGCAACAAAAGCTTTTTGCCGTACCTCGGTACACGTGACAACAAACTCAGCAATACTGAGCTGAGCTGAGATGAGCCAGGGTGAAGCACACTGCTGAGGGGGGTGGACCAAAGGTGGAAGAGAGCTGCCAACGCACTGCTCCCCACGAGACCGTCTGCAACTCGCCCTCCCCTATACCTTCTCCTCATTAGCAGTGAAGCAGACCTCCCGCATCAGCACGGTGCACAGCAGTCACGTTGGGGACTTCCTCCCAGTGCAACATTGATTTTATTTCTGTCTGAATCTTATGCCTAACCTTTATGAGCGGTGCCGTGGTGGTTTAGAGATACATCGCGGAAACAGGTCCTTCGGCCCGCTGAGTCCGCACCAACCAGCGATCCCCTGTACACTAGCACTATCCTACACACTCGAATGACCACAGCCCCAGAGACCCAGGTTTGATTCGTACTACGGTTCGTGCTGTCTGTACGGAGTTTGTACGTTCTCCCTATGACCGCGTGGATTTTATCCACGCTCCAAAACGTGCAGGTTTGCAGGCTAATTGGCTTCTGTAAATTGTCCCTAGTGTGTAGGATGGTGTTCGTGTACGGGGATTGTTGTTGGCATAGACTTAGTGGGCTGAAGGGCCTGTTTCCACGCTGTATCTCTAAACTAAACTAAAGCTGCTGTGTCTGCAGGGTTGGAATAAACACAGTCATGTTGAAGAATCCTCTGCCTAAAGACAGATTTACACGCGCACTCTTGCATCCACTCACGTGCACTCTCAGATTTACACATGCTCAAATTTGCACACCCATGGTGGCCGATCTTTAATTAGACTTTACTGGACTTTATCTTGCACTAAATGTTATTCCCTTTATCATGTATCTGTATGCTGTGGATGGCTCGATAGTAATCATGTCTTTGATAGTTTTCACTGACTGGTTAGCGTGCAACAAAAGCTTTTCACTGTACCTCAGTACATGTGACAATGAACTAAGCTAAACTAAATCAAGCACACCCATGCACACAGGCATATAGACATGCACATACACATGTGCACACAGGCATATGGACATGTACATACACATGTGCACAGGGGATGTGGGAGGAAACCCGGGCGGGGCACTAGGAGGAAACCCACGCGGTTACAGAGAGAACGTGCAAACCCCACAGAGACAGTGTCCAAGGTCGGGATCGAACCAGGGTCTTTGGCTCTGTGAGGAAGAGTCTCTACCAGCTGCCAAGCTTGAAATTCGATCCTGTTGGGCAACTCCTCTTTGCGGCCTTGGTTCTAATGTGCCAAGAGCAGCCGACTCACAGACATGTGACGGGGAGTGACTGGCTTGTGGCGTATAGGCAGCAACTGAGTGAGTGCGGCATCAAGGTTTCTTTAGCCAGAGGGAGGTGAATCTGTGGAATTCTTAGCCACAGAAGGCTGTGGAGGCTCAGTGGATATTTTTAAAAGGCAGAGAAGGATAGATTCTTGATTAGTACGGGTGTCAGGGGTTATGGGGAGAAGGCAGAAGAATGGGGTTAGGAGGGAGAGATAGATCAGCCATGGTTGAATGGCGGAGTAGACTTGATGGGCTGCATTAGGGGACAGTAGGCTCACACAGTAGGGGACAAGTTACGTTTATACCAAGCCAATTAACCTGCAAACCTGTACGTCTTTGGTTGTATTTGTGTCTGCCGAATGTCCTTACAATATTATTAATGTTGTCTTTTCACTTTTTGTCTCGCCCACGTGAAGAAAAGTGTCAGACTCCATTAATCGAGGAGCAGATTATTCAGATGACCCCAGAGGAACACTACAGGCGAATGATGTCTGCCCTGAATGACCACGGGACGTACGAGGAGCAGCAACAGCGCTTGTACCAACTGGCCAACAGCATGGGAGTGCCGACCCATGGAGGTAATGTTCCTCATTCCCAGGGATTCACTCCCTCCCCTCTGGCCACATGATTTTCTAATTTGATCACCGCGGTGTGTGTGCAGGAGACGAAACCAGTCTCCTGTGGAGTCAAGGCCATTTCCATCCCTGAGGGAGGCTCTTTGTCCTCTGCCTGAGACGGAGCCATGTAGGCGGCTCCATTTGTCCGCGTCTAACACTCACCGACGCACTTTCCCAGTCGTTCAATAGTCACTTTATAGTCACATGGACCTGGTAGCAGTGAAAGGCTTTGATTTGCACACACATCCAGTAGAATCATACTGCAGAATCATACGCATGTACAAGACTCAACCATCTACCAGAACGATGCCTGCATTAGGGGATATTAACCACAGGGTGAGTTTGGACAGTCTTGGTTTGCTTTCTCTGGAAGGTTGCAGGGAGCCACGATAGAAGTATGTAAAATTATGGGAGTAGATAAGGTAGACTGTCAGAACTCTTTTTACCCAGGGATAAAAGACTGTGCATTCACCCTATCTCTTCCCCTCATGATTTTATGTACCTCTATAGTTTAGTTTAGAGATACAGCACGGAAACAGGCCCTTCAGGCCACTGAGTCCGCTCCGACCAGCGATCCCCGCACACTAACACTATCCTACACACACTGGGGCCAATTTACACATACACCATGCCTGACCTCGGGTGCTGTCTGTGCGGAGTTTGTACGTTCTCCCTGTGACTGCATGGGTTTCCTCCGGGTGATCCGGTTTCCTCCCGCATGCCAATGACGCACGGGTTTGTAGGTTAATTGACTTCTGCAAAATGTCCCTCGTGTGTAGGGAGTGGATGAGAACATTTGATAACATAGAATTAGAGTGAACGGGCGATTGATGGTCGGAGTGGGCCGAAGGGCCAGCTTCCACGCTGTATCTCTAAAATCTAAAAACAAAGACCTGTCTGGATTAAATACTGTTATAGTACCTGCCTCAACTACCTCCCCTGGCAGCTCGTTCCATATATCCACCACTGTTTGGAAAAGGTTGCCCATCAGGTTCCTATCAAATCTTTCCCTACATGCTTAAACCTACACTGGTTCTTGATTCCCCTACTCTTGGTAAAAGACAGTGCATTCACTCTATCTATTTCCCTCACGATGTTAAACACTTCAATAAGATCGCCCCTCATCCTACTGCGCTACAAGGAACAATGTCCCCAAAGGCCCTGTCTGTCCAGAGCTCAGACACTCGAGTCTACATCTCGTGCTCCCTTGATTTGTTGCTCAGACCATCTCATTTCCAGTCGAGCCTGTGTTTATTACGGTTTTGGAGCGTATCACTCAACATCTGTCAGAGTGTGCAGCTGCTGGATGTGACAGCGCCGATAAGTTGCTGTAGCAGATGTTGTCACCTCTGGCAGGCTGCAGACTGATACTGCTGCCTCGCTGAAAGACAGCACCCCTCTGCATACCGTGGCCCAAATACACGATAAACCTAACCTGCCTTTGGAAAATGGGAAATCTAACGGGAAGGAAACTTTGCTAGGAAATCTAATTCAAATGCTCGACCCGGTCTCAGTGGGAAGAGGTAGTCATCGAGACTATAGTTCAGACTTTAGAGATACAGCCTGGAAACAGGCCCCTTCAGCCCAACGGGTCCGCGCCATCCAGCGATCACCCCGTGCACTAGGACTATCCCACACGCTGGGAATCATTTTACAATTTTACAGAAGTCAAATAACCTACAAAATCTGTATGCCTTCCGAGGGCAGGAGGAAACCGGAGCACCCGGGGAAAACTCACGTGGTGACTGGGCGGAGCGTACAAGCTCCGTACGGCAGCACCCAAGGTTAGGATCGAACTCGGGCCTCTGGTGCTGTGAGGCAGCAACCCTACCGCTGTGCCACTGCACCTCCCCCAATGGTCAGCAACCGGGCGATCCAGTAGGCCTTGGTCCAGTAGGCCCGAGCGGTCCAGAATCCAATCCCTTGGCATGTTTTTCAAATCTCTGCAAATTGGGCGATCAACTCGGGCGTTTTTGCCCGGCCCACGGGACATGAGGGGAGTGTGAGAATTGACACTGAGCTACTCTTTGGAGAAAGAGACGCTTTCTTTCATGCATCGCAGTGGCGCAGCGGGAGAGCTTCTGCCTTGCAGCGCCAGAGTCCCGGGTTCGATCCTGATTACAGGCGATGTCTGTACTGATTGTGACCACGTGTGTTTTCTCCGAGTGCTCCGGTTTCCTCCCACACTCCAAACACGTGCAGGCTTGTAGCTTAATTGATTTCTGTAAAAAAAATGACTCCTGGTGTGTCGGATAGAACTAGTGTATGGGTGATTGCTGGTTGGTTTGGTGGGCTGAGGGGCCTGTTTCCACACTGCATCTCTAAACTAAACTAAACCTAACTAAAGTCATGCGTTGTACACAAAGTCGGATAGGATTGCACAGCATCTGCTGTCGTTATATTCCGGGATCCTTGACTAAGTTGATTTCACCCTGAAGCCTTGGAGAGTGCTGTAAATTTAGCGAAAGGGGCAATAATGTCCAAGATGCCAATTATTTTCAAATCATAGCAGGATTTATCAAAATTTATGTATTGGAGTTTTTTTTTCCAGCTCTCCCTGTTGCAGGAGCTGTCAGTAGCAGTCAGCACGTCAATCAGTCTGGCGCCCGCAAGTCAGTGTGCAGCAGGAATTTTGTTTTGCATTCCTGACAGGCTCATCAGGGGTTTACATGGAGGGAGATCGATGCAGCGGCAGTAATTGGCAGGCAGCCAGGACCCTCAATTATAAACACCATGGCAACGCCAACTAGAAATCCTGGCATCTCAGATAATTAATTGACTGAAGTAAATAATGAAGCATTTTAATTTTTGCCCCTCTGTGTATGCTGGCGTTCAAGGGCACCCCACACGGGGTTACACGGGGGCGGGCGGGGGGAGGGCAATCACTGAAGCACACGTGCCGGGTGCTGCACCCACACCTTGCCACATGCTGGCTCCCTCTTTACATCCATTGCACACTGCCCAGCTCACGCTTGCAATCCCGTTCACTCGCACTGGCGTGCACACTCCCTCGCACAGGCACTTGCACACACGCACTCTCACTCACACGCATGTGCACCCTCGCTCACTCACACACACGCTCTCACTCACTTGCACACTTACTGGTGCACACACTCATACTCTCCCTCACTCACACACACGCTCTCACTCACTTGCACACTCACTGGTGCACACACTCATACTCTCCCTCAATCGCACACACACTCTCACTTGCACACTCACACTGGTGTACACACTCACACTTTCCCTCACATATCCTTGCTCACTTGCATCCTCGCTCTCACACACTTGTTCACTTGCACTTGACCGCACCTTCGTTCACTCTCGCTCACTCTCACTCTCACTCTTTCACGCTCGCACTCTCCCTCGCATACAGTTACTCGCACACTCTTGCTCACTTTCCCTCACGCTCACACTCTTGCTCAGTCGAGGAAACGGGCCCTTCGGCCCATCAAGTCCAGGCCGATCACCAATCCCCGTACACTAGCACCATCCTCCACATTAGGGACAATTTACAATTTTTTCCACTTTTACCGAAGCCAAATTTTTACCGAAGCCAATTATTCTTCAAACCTGTACGTCTTTAACTGCGTGAGCAAACTGGAGCATCTGAGGAATACCCATGTGGTTACGGGGAGAACGTACAGACTCTGTACACACAAGTACCTGTGGTCAGAATTGAACCCGGGTCTCTGGTGCTGCACGGCAGCAACTCTACCGCTGCGCCACTGTGCCGCCATGATTATATTGATGTACAGCCTTATTTAGGCAGCATACTAGTAAAAGTTTCTCACTGTACCTCAGTACACATGACAGTAACAAACCCAACACTAACTCTTAACGCACCATCCCCCTCGATAATTTATTTAGCTGTCTGCTTTTTCTCAATTACTCCGAAAACAAATTATAAAATAAAAAAAATCTCCTGGGCCAGACTCTGGAGCAGAAGGGAGGAGGCAAGATTTTATTCAGAAGTGAGATCATTTTAATAACTCGTGTGAAGCAGATGTGATTTGGTCTGTGTAGGAAGCCTGTGTCGGCCAAGCTAAAGTCGAGGGGAGCTGTTTAGAGGATTGTTTCCTCTGTGACAACAATGGTTTCTTCAGCATAAGGGTCACTGGTTGCTATATTCCACATTAGTCAACGAGTAAAAAGCACCATTTATTTTCCCCATGTCAAGCCCAGAGCCCCTGTGGGTTTTTTTAAAAAAGACACGTGATCTACAACCCACACACCACTTCAGCCCTCCTGCTTGTGTGATGTAACCACTCACTGCTGCATCACTTCCTAGGCTGCCTAGACAAGGTAAGTCCACAGATATAGAAAGAGTTGTGGCCAGGGGCAGCGCCTCACGGATGGCTCAGTTGCCTTGTGAAGCGCCGGTGTGCTTAGGGTGTGTAGATGTTGGCTACCTACTGGCATGGTGGCACAGCTGGCAGAGTGGCTGCCCTATATCACCAGAGACCCGGGTTCGATCCTGACTACGAGTGCTGTCTGTATGGAGTCTGTACATTCTCCCCGTGAGCGCATCCAGGTGCTCTGGTTTCCTCCCACACTCCAAAGGTTGGTAGGGCAATTGGTTTTGTGGAAATTGTAAATTGTCCCTAGTGTGTAGGGTAGTGCTAGTATACTTTCCGCTGGTTGGCGCGGACTCGGTGGTTGGCGCAGACGCGCTGGTTGGCGCGAAACGGTGGTTGGCGCGGACTCGGTGGGCCGAAAGGGCCTGTTTCTGTGCTGTATCTCTAAAGTAAAGTCTAGCTGTTTATCTCACTGGCTTCCAATCCATGCTCGAGCCAGAACACTGCCTGTGGAGTCTTTTTGTCTCTGCCACTTCCTTGGTCATCTGGGATCGAGCCCAAGGAATGACCCCCATCCCCCTCTCCCTCCCCCCTTCCCCGCTCCTCCCCCATCAAATATTCCTTCCTCCTGTCAGTGACTCTAGACCACAAAGCTGGAAGGTGGAAGAAACTCTCCCAGTGTTCCACCACTCCATCTCCCTCTCACACTGTGCAGGAAGGAGCAGACCCTCAACCTGAAGAAGGGTCTCGACACAAAACATCACCCATTCCTTCTCCAGAGATGCTGCCTGTCCCGCTGAGTTACCCCAGCATTTTGTGTCTCTCCCTCACACACTGATCAGTTCAGTTTAGTTTATTGTCACGTGTACCGATATACAGTGAAAAGCCTTTGTTGCGTGCTATCCAGTCAGCGGAAAGACAATACATGATTATAATCGAGCCGTCTACAGTGTAGATACATGATAAGGGAATAACATTTAGTACAAGGTAAAGCCAGGAAAGTCCGATCAAATCTATCCGAGGGTCACCAATGCGATAGGCAGTAGTTCAGGACTGCTCGCTGGTTGTGGTAGGATGGTTCAGTTGCCTGATAACAGCTGGGAAGAAACTGTCCCTGAATCTGGAGGTGTGTGTTTTCACACTTCCCTGCCCCAAGGTGTGTGTTTCCACACTTCCCCGCCCCAAGTTCAGCGTTGGGAGTAAAGTGGCGGCACTCTGATTGTGTCCCAGCGGCGAGCAAAGGCTCCTAGTATTGCTGAGGGAGGCGCGGAAGGGAGGGGATCCCGCGTGGGGCCCGCAGGTAGAGGGCAAGCGGTGCGCGTGGCCGCTTTAAGAAAGGCATTTCCCCTTTGAGCTGGGCGGCCCACAGCAGAGGACGAAAGGGGAAGAGGCGAGTTGTGGGGTGGAGGGGGGGGAGGAATCTCGCTGCGGTTTGCCTTTTGGCCACGGGAGCACGAGGCTCACACTGAGTTGTAGCTTCAGGCGGCCCAGATGACTCATCTAGGTGACGTTCGAGGGTTAGCAAGGAATAGAGTTTACTGGTAGACTGCTGGCAGGCTGCCACACAGCACAGAAGGAGGTGGGGATGGGAGATGGAGAAGGGGGTGCTTGAATGTAACCAGATGCACAATCACATTATTTCGATCGAGACTTTTAAATCCTCTTTAACTTCATTGTCCATAAATGCCCACTTCCGTTTCCCCTGACCATATCTGATGTGAGGAAGGACTTGTTTCACTGCAGCTTTCCCTCCCGACATCAGCTGCCTCAGCCACAGTTCCCGCAGCACAGTGGTACATTTTTCCATATCCGGCCCTCTGGGGACTTGTCCTCCGTCACATAGAAACATATAAACTAGGTGCAGGAGTAGGCCATTGGGCCCTTCGAGCCTGCAACGCCATTCAATATGATCATGGCTGATCATCCAACTCAGTATCCCGTACCTGCCTTCTCTCCATACCCTCTGATCCCTTTAGCCACAAGGGCCACATCTAACTCCCTCTTAAATATAGCCAATGAACTGGCCTCGACTACCCTCTGCGGCAGAGAGTTCCAGAGATTCACCACTCTCTGTGTGAAAAAAGTTCTTCTCATCTCGGTTTTAAAGGATTTCCCCCTTATCCTTAAGCTGTGACCCCTTGTCCTGGACTTCCCCAACATCGGGAGCAATCTTCCTGCATCTAGCCTGTCCAACCCCTTCGCGTATTCCGGTCGGAGATAAAGCCCGCAGTTGGATGTAGTGTGGGTTATTATTGTCACGTGTACCGAGGTACAGTGAAAAGCTCGTTGTTTGCGTGTCACCCAGTCAAAAGAAAAGACTTAAGTGAATACAACCATGCCTTCTGCAGCGCCCAGTTGCTGCCTTACAGCGCCAGAGACCCAGGTTCAACTATGACTACGGGTGCTGTCTGTATGGAGTTTGTACATCCTCACTGTGACCACGTGGGTTTTCTCCGGATGCTCTGGTTTCCTCCCACGCTCCAAAGACATAGAGGTTTGCAGGTTAATTGGATTTGGTAAAAATTGTAAATTGTCCCTAGTGAAATGAAATGAAAATGAAATGATTCTGTCATTGTCAGTGTACAGTACAGAGACAACCATTTTTAGCATCTCCTTGAAAGAGACATAGAGGCGTTGCAGGTGTAATTGGTAACATGGTTACAGGCAAAAAGTGTTGTAAATTGACACAACGACAGTATGCACTGTAAGCGGGATTTGAACCGGTAGGGGGGTTGCCGAATCACTGTGCTATGGTCGTAATAGGGGGGACTGGGTGGCATGGGACCGGTGGGCCGAAGGGCCTGTTTGTGCGCTGTATCTCTAAAGTCTGACAGTTCAACATTTAGCGCAAGGCAGCAGAGAGCCGCCCCTCCGCCTCTGCCTCCGTGTGGCGACTGCATCGTTCAACATTCAGCAGGAGCCACTCTGATGGTCCACTCCCCCAGCCACAAACTCCCACCTCCGGCTTGACAGGGTTTGCTGTGATATTAAGAATAAGGGGATTGGCCATTTAGGACTGAGGTGAGGAAATACTTTTTCACCCAGAGAGTTGTGAATCTATGGAATTCTCTGCCACAGAGGGCAGTGGAGGCCAATTCACTGGATATTTTCAAGACAGTTAGATATGGCTCTGTGGGCTAACGGAATCAAGGGATGTGGGGAAAAAGCAGGAACGGGGTATTGATTCTGGATGATCAGCCATGATCACATGGAATAGTGGTGCTAGCTCGAAGGGCCAAGTGGCCTACTCCTGCATCTATTTTGAATGTTTCTGTGATATTTAGTGCCCTGGCCACTGTGGTGCTGTGAGGGAGGGAGAGGGAATGGGGGGAGGGTTTACCCCGCGTTGATCTTGTGCAGTCAGGGGCGACATCCTTTAATGCGGGGCTGCAGATGTTCCTAGTCACACTCCTCGGCAGACTTTATTTGGCTTAAACTGCAGGGAGGCTCTGCGTGGGACTCGGATGTGGAATTAGCTCTGTGCATGTTTTGTTTCAGTGAGAGACAGCCGTTAATTATCCCGGCTGTCACACCGTGTGTGCGACGGAGGTTTGGCTGAGCAACACGGGACGCCAGCAGGCGGATGTCAGTAACAGCGGCATGCCCAGTCACAGGGCATAGTCCGCTCACTGGGCACAGCCTACACAGAGGGCACGGCCTAGACACAGGGCACGGCCTTGCACGGCCTAGACACAGGGCACGGCCTAGACACACAGCGCACGGCCTAGACACAGGGCACGGCCTTGACACACAGGGCACGGCCTAGACACACAGGGCACGGCCTAGACAGAGGGTACAGTCTAGACACACAGGGCACGGCCTTGACACACAGGGCACGGCCTAGACAGAGGGCACAGTCTAGACACACAGGGCACGGCCTTGACACACAGGGCACGGCCTAGACACACAGGGCACGGCCTTGACACACAACGCACGGCCTAGGCAGAGGGTACGGTCTGGACACACAGGGCACGGCCTACACACAGGGCACGGCTAGACACACAGGGCACGGCTAGACACACAGGGCACGGCCTTGACACACAGGGCACAGCATAGGCAGAGGGCACGGCCTTGACACACAGGGCACGGCCTAGACACACAGGGCACGGCTAAACACACAGGGCATGGCTAGACACACAGGGCATGGCCTAGACACACAGGGCACGGCCTAGACACACAGGGCACGGCCTTGACACACAGGGCACGGCCTAGACACACAGGGCACGGCCTTGACACACAGCGCACGGCCTAGGCAGAGGGTACGGTCTGGACACACAGCGCACGGCCTAGACACACAGGGCAAGGCCTGGACAGAGGGTACAGTCTAGACACACAGGGCACGGCCTTGACACACAGGGCAGGGCTTAGACATACAGGGCACGGCCTAGACAGAGGGTACAGTCTAGACACACAGGGCACGGCCTAGACACAGGGTACAGTCTAGACACACAGGGCACAGCCTAGACACACAGGGCACGACCTAGACAGAGGGCATGGTCTGGACACACAGGGCACAGCCTGGACACACAGGGCACAGCCTTGACGGACAGGGCACAGACACACAAGGCACGGCTAGACACACAGGGCACGTCCTAAGCAGAGGGTACGGTCTGGACACACAGGGCGTGGCCTAGACACTGGGTACGCACTATACAGAAGGTACAGCAACCCAATGGACACAGCCTAGACAGATCATGGCCGACACCGAGGGCAGCCTACACCCACAGGTGTGTGGTCCACACACAGGGCACGGCCTACATGGGCAGCACAGACGACATGGTGAATCTAGACAGCGCGGCCTATCCATTGGGCATGGCCAACTAAGGACACACAGCACACGCTCTTCCCAACATGGCCTAGTCTGCCCAGACGGCACAGTGTTCCCAGAAAAGACTGCATTCCCTGGCTGACGATGACCTATTCTTATGTTCAGCTTGTCAGGCTGAGTGCAGCCCCCCATAACCTTCCACCAAACTGAATCCAAAGGTGGCAACTTGGGTAAAGGGGGCTGGATCGGTGGCTGAGCTTCACGTTGCTGCCCAACTAATTGCCCACTCATTAATTTTGCTGCACTTTGAGCCTTGAATGACAGATGGCACACTAGTGCAGCGGTAGAGTTGCGCCAGAGACCCGAGTTTGATCCTGACTACGGGTGCTGCCCGTACGGAGTTTGCACGTTCTTCCTGTGACCGCTTGGGGTTTCTACAGGTGCTCCAGTTTCCTCCCACACTACAAAGACGTGCAGGTAATTGGCTTCAGTCAATTGTAAATTGTCCCTAGTGTGTAGGGTAGTGTTAGTGTAAAGGGTGATTGCTGGTCGGCACGGACTCGGTGGGCCGAAGGGCCTGCTTCTGCGTTGTATCTCTAAACTAAACTAAAGGGAGCTTAATGTTGCATGCTTGCATGGATTTACACAGATCCAGGCCATTCTGCCCATCCAGTCCATGTCAGTGTTTATGCTTCATCATTCTGCACAAGGGGAACAGAGGGGGTGAATGACATCTTTTAACCAGGGTAGGGGCAATCGAGAACCAGGCGACATAAGTTTAAGGTGAGGAGGGAAAGATGTAATATGACATAAAAGGCACATTTTTCACACAGCAAATGAAACAAGCTGCCAGAGGAGGTATTTGGGACAGGTATTATAACTATGCTTGGGCAGCTTACATCCCAGCAGTATGAACATTGACTTCTCTAACTTCTAGTAACCCTTGTTTCCCTCTCTCTCCATCCCTCCCCCTTCCCAGTTCTCCGACCACTTACTGTCTCTGACTACATTTTATCTCTAAGAAGGAACTGCAGATGCTGGAAAATCGAAGGTAGACAAAAATGCCGGAGAAACTCAGTGGGTGCGGCAGCGTCTATGTAGCGAAGGAAAGCGAACTGACATTTTATCTGTTTGCTTTGTTGTTACAATCTCCCAGCTAACAATGATCTACTCTACATTTTCCTTGATCCTCGTTCCCTTTGCCTATTTTTCACACCTTACACTTCCTTATCTATATCTCCCTCTCCCCTTACGTCAGTCTGAAGTAGGGTCTCGACCCGAAATGTCACCCATCCCTTCTCTCCAGAGATGCTAACTGAGTTAGTCCAGCATTTTGTGTCTAACTTCGGTTTAAACCAGCATATGCAGTTCTTTCATACATAGACACTATAACTACATTTAAAAAGGTATTTGAAGAGGTACATAGAATTTCAACTGTAAATTCTTAATGCAAGTAAGAATTTCATTGTTCCGATCGGGACATACAACAATAAAACACGCTTGATACTTGATATGAAAGGTTTAGAGAGATATGGGCCAAATACGGTCAGGTGCGACTAGTGTAGATGTGTGTGTATATGTATGTATGTGTGTGTATATTTGTGTGTTTGTGTATATGTGTGATATATATATATATACATATATGTTTGTGTATATTTGTGTATGTGTGTGTTTGTATAAGTATTTGTGTGTATATGTATGTGTGTGTATATATGTGTGTGTGTGTGTGCATATGTGTGTGTATATGTGTGTGAAAATGTGTGTGTGTATATTTGTGCGTGTGTGTGTATGTATGTGTGTGCATATATGTGTGTCTGTGTGTATTTGTATGTGTGTGTGTGTGTGTATATATATATGTGTGTGTGTGTGTGTGTGTGTGTGTATATATGTGTATGTGTGTGTGCATGTATGTGTGTGTGTATATGTATGTGTGTGTGTGTATATATATATGTATGTATGTGTGTGTGTGTATGTATATAGTTCACAGTGTATGTGATGGTTATAGACCTGAAATATCACCTATCCATGTTTTCCAGACATGCCACCTGACCCACTATGTTACTGCAGCACTTTGTGCCTTTCTTTGTAATCCAGCACCTGCACTTCCCAGTGTCTAAGTGTCCTGTGTCCTTCTCCTCACAGACCTGCTGAGGGTTCGGCAAGAAGCTGCCAACGCCATCCGCACGTCCGCTGCCATGGAGGCTCACATTCCGTCTTCCAGCAGCTCGTCGAGTCAGAGGAGGAAGCAGGGACTCCCCCAGCACAGGGACGCACATTTTAACGAGAGGTCAGTGTGGGCATCGCTGCGGCAATCTGACATGGGACACTCACTCCCATCTTGTGTGAAACAATCGGCAACGTGTTGGTATTGGTGTATGATTATCTCGTGTACCAAGATATAGTAAAACGAGTTGTTTGTGCGTTCTTCAGTCAAATCATACGACACATGATTACTATCAGGCCACGCACAAGTACAACAGTCCGTGCAAAGAGTAAAATACCAGCGTGCAGAATTTATAGTTACAACATCATAGCATTCAGTTGTATAGGAAGTGCAAGGTCTGCAATGAGGTAGGTTGGAAGATTGAGACTAACCCCTGAGCTTACGGGAGGACTGTTCAGAAGTCTGATAGCAGCGGGGAAGAAGCTGTTCATGAATCTGGTGGTTTGTGCTTTCAAGCTTTTGTATTCCAGCCCAACGGGAGAGGAAGTTCAAGTGAGTTTATTGTCATGTGTCCCTGTATAGGACGATGAAATTCTTGCTTTGCTTCAGCACACAGAACATAGTAGGCATTTACTACAAAACAGATAACTGTGTCCATATACCATAATATAAATACATACACACATGAATAAATAAACTGATCAAGTGCAAATAACAGATTGAGTTGGATGATCAGCCATGATCATATTGAATGGCGGTGCAGGCTCGAAGGGCTGAATGGCCTACTTTCTATGCACCTATTTTCTATGTTTCTATGTTTCTATAATGGGTTATTAATAATCAGAGTTTTGTCCAAGCTAGGTTTAATAGCCTGATGGCTGTGGGGAAGTAGCTATTCCTGAACCTGGTTGTTGCAGTCTTCAGGCTCCTGTACCTTTTACTTGAAGGTAGCAGGGAGATGAGTGTAAGGCCAGGATGGTGGGGGTCTTTGATGATACTGCGATGATGATTGAGAGGAGATAAATGACTGGGGTGTGAGTGGTACTTGATTACGTTGGCCGCTTTCCCGAGGCAGACTGGTGTAGAAGAAGATGGACACAAAAAGCTGGAGTAACTCAATGGGACAGGCAGCATCTCTGGAGAGAAGGAATGGGTGACGTTTCGGGTCGAGACACTTCTTCAGACTTCAGGTCACCCATTCCTTCTCTCCAGAGATGCTGCCTGCCCCACTGAGTTACTCTAGCTTTTTGTGTCTCTTCGGTTTAAACCAGCATCTGCAGTTTCTTCCTGCACTGTGAAAAACGTTGTGCTATCCAGGCACATCATCCCATACCCAAGAGAGAAAATCATCAGATTGTGGAATATAGTGTTGCAGCCCCAGGGAAAGTACAGACCAAAAAAAATAAATCTACAAACCTGCACGTTTTTGGAGTGTGGGAGGAAACCGGAGCACCCGGAGAAAACCCACGCGGTCACAGAGAGAACATACTGTACAAACTGTACAGACAGCACCCATAGTCAGGATCTATTCGGGTCTATGGCACAGTAAGGCAGCAACTGTTATTGCAATGCACCCCATAGATGATACACCCTTCTACTGTTGTCCAGCAGTAGTGAAGTGATTCTAACCTGAAAACGATTTTTAGATAATTATCATCCAAGGAGCATTTTCGTCTTTCTTTTTACGTGAATGATTTACTCCGCACTCACCTGTGTTGAAGATTACCTGCAGATCACACAATTTCGGTGCCTGGTGGGTCATTGGTTGTATTACTGTGTTTATCACAGGAACATCCATTTAAAAGAGATTTAGACAGGTACATGGATAGGAACGGTTTGGAGTGCAGAAGGCTTGAGGAGTGATCTTATAGAGGCCAGGAGATAGGATGAATGCAAAGTCTTTTACCCAGAGTAGGGGAATCCAGAATCGGACAACATAAGTTTAAGGCAAAGAGGGGAAAAGTTTAATTGGAAGCTATGGGGCAACGTTCTCATACAGAGGGTGGTGGATATATGGAACGAGCTGACAAAGGAGGTAGTTGAGGCTAGTACTATAACAACATTCGAAAGACATTTGGACAGGTCAATGGATATTAAAGAGTTAGAGGAATATGGGCCAAACGTGGGCAGCTGGGATTAGTGTCGATGGGGCATGTGGCTCATCATTGAGTTGAATGAACCGTTTCTGTGCTTGCATGACTGTCCATTAATGCAAAGAGCTAATTTTACCTCACCTGCTGGGATGTTTAATTTATTAAATCTGAATCAAAGTAAGCGATGAACATGAACCAGCCAGCTTGTGGGAAGACGAAGCCGTCAGCCACTTTCCAGTTTTATTCTGGCTTTAGGTACAAATGTGCGTCACGTTTGAGTGTCCGCTGGGATGGACTAGCTTAAGGGGGCAGTCAGGGATGGGCATCACATTAGGGCAGCATAGCTACACAACTCCAGCCAACCCAGGTTCGATCCTGACCTCGGGTGCTGTCTGTGTGGAGTTTGCATGTGCTTACTGTGACGGTGTGGGTTTCCGTCAGGCGCTCCAGTTTCCTCCCACAACCTTAGGACACAGGAGCAATTTTAGGCTATTTGGCCCATCTGGTCTCCTCCACCACTTGATCGAGGCTTTCTATTTTTCTCTCTCAATCTCCTGCCTTCCCCCTGCAGCCTTTGATATCCCTTACTAATCCGAAAAACTAGCAACCTCTGCTTTAAAAATACCCAATGACTTGACTTCCACAGCTGCCTGTGGCAGTGAATTCTGTGTGGGAGGAAATCAAAGCACCTGGTATAATCCCATGCAGGTCACGGGGAGGACGTACAAACTCCGTACAGACAGCGCCCGTGGTCAGGATCGAACCCCGGTCTCCTGCGCTGTAAGGCAGCAACTCTACCGCTGCGCCACTGTGCCATGCGGCTCATTGGAAGTTGGTGGGAAAGGGTTAAGGGAGCAGTAACGTGTGTTTTTACAGTTAGTGCCGGAAAACAGCCCGAGGGAGTTTGCGGGCGAGTAATCGAATGAACGAATTGACCCCAAGCAGGAGCAGGATGTACTCAGGGTAGATAAGCCACAGCTCGGTGAAAGGGGGGCTCAGAGGGGAAGGATAAACAGAGAGAGCGCAAGAGAGAGAGGTGGGGGATTTAGGCAGAGACTCCGGGAGTCTGGGCAGCTGAAGACTGACAGAATAAATGATGTGTGAATTAAGTGCCAAGACGGAGCAGTATTATATTTCCTTAAATTAGCAACAGAAGTTGTGAGCCGTTGCCTGGAGATGAAAGCCCTCCACTCTGATACAACAAAACCCTTTTGCCACCTTCCATCGTCAGAAGCTTTTTCCTGTTGCCCTTTTAGCATTCTTTAGTTCCCTTTTATTTTCTTTAGAACTGCACAGCGCAGGAGCAGCCCCTTCGGCCCACAAAGTTCCATGCCCAACATAGTACCAAGTTAAACCAATCTCCTTCGGCCCGCACATGATCCATATCCCTCAATTCTCTGCCACACACAGAAGGCAGTGGAGGCCAAGTCACTGGATGTATTCAAGAGAGAGTTAGATATAATTCTCAGGGCTAACGGAATCAAGGGATATGGGGAGAAGGCAGTAACAGGATACTGATACTGGATGATCAGCCATGATCATCATGAATGGCGGTGCTGGCTCGAAGGGCCGAGTGGTCTACTCCTGCACCGATTGTCTATGTTTCTATTCCCTGCAGATCCATGCGTCTGTCTAAACACCGCTATCTTATCTGCCTCCACCATCACCCCTGACTGCAAATCCCAGGCCCCCACCACTCCTCTCTACATAATAAAACCTCTCCTTTCAACTTTGCCAATCTGACGTTCAATCTCAGTCCTCCAGACTTGGTCATTTTCACCCTGGGACAATGGTTCTGACTGTCCACCTTATCTATGCCTGCCACCATTTAAAATACTGCTGCCAGGTCTTCCTTCGAGCTCCAGAGAGAACACCGTACTTTTTTTTCCTCCAAAAAAAATGCAGCAGTGATAGAGTTGCTGCCTTACAGCGCCAGAGACCCTGGTTCGATCCCGACTATGTCTGTAAGTTTGCATGTTCTCCTTGTGACCACGTGGGTTTTTCTCTGGGTGCTCCGGTTTCCTCCCACACTCCAAAGACGTGCAGGTTTGTAGGTTAATTATTAATTGGCTTTGGTAAAAAATTGCAAATTGTCCCCAATGCGTAAGATTATGTTAGTGTACAGGGTGATCGCTGGTCGGCATGGACTCGGTGGATCGAGGGGCCTGTTTCCATGCTGTATCTCTAAACTAAACTAAACTAAAGACTGAAGAAGGATCTTGATCTGGAACGTCACCTATCCCTTTTTGTCCAGAGATACTGCGTTACTCCAGCATTTTGTGCCTAAAGTTATCTAAATCCCTGATTTGCGCTCTCTGCTTGTTGATCACGAGGGGGCAAGACTATCCATCCTCTTTGGTTACTTTAAACTTTACTTTAGACTTTAGAGAAACAACGCAGAAACAGGCCCTTTGGCCCGCCGAGTCCGCCCTAACCAGTCATCCCCGACACTAACACTATCCCACGCTTTAAGGACAATTTACAATATCAATTAACCTACAAACTTTCACATCTTTGGAGTGTGGGAGGAAACCAGAGCACCTGGAGAAAACCCACGCAGACACAGGGAGAACGTACAAGCTCCATGCAGACAGCACCCGTAGTCAGGATTAAACCCTGGTCTCTGGCACTGTGATGCAGCAACTATTCTGCCGCGCCACCGTGCCGCCCCAAACATTGAGTTGGCTGGCTCGAAGAAATCTGTGCTGGCTTGCCTACACCGAGCACACGATGCCCTTTGGTGTAGCTTGTACTCTGAGTCAACAACCAGATCCTTTGACTTAATGGGGTTGCACAGAGGTGTGGTGTGGTATTATCCAGAGCAATATATCACAGGTGTGTGTACAAGGCTACCTGCTAGATGACTTCATTAGGTGATTCATCATAACAGGGCAGGCTCACAGATGACAATCTACAGCTGCGGCTAAAACTCAGATCATGGTAAAGCAGGCGTACAGTATACTCGCCGTCATTGGGCAAGGGATTGAGTGGAAGAGTCAGTAAGTCATGATTCAGCTTCACAGGGCATTGGTTAGGCTGCAGTTTGAGTCATACAGTGTGGAAACAGACCCAACTTGCCCACAACGACCAACATGCTGCATCTGCACCAGTCCCACTTGCCTGCGTTTGGCCCACCCCCCTCCAAACCTGTCCTTTCCACGGACCTGTCTAAATGTTTCTCAAACGTTGAAGTGCAGTTCTGGCTGCCCCATTACAGGAAGGGACGGGGTAGCTTTGAAGAGGGTGCAGAGGAGGTATACAAGAATGTGGACACAAGGAACTGCAGATGGATGGTTCAGCACAGTGTTGGGGTAGCTCAGTGGGTCAGGCAACATCCCTGGAGAACATGGATAGGTGACCCCTCGGTCTGAGACGTGAGTTTCCTTGTTCTCCAGCGATGTTCCCTGACCCGCTGAGTTACATAGAAACATAGAAAATAGGTGCAGGAGGAGGCCATTTGGCCCTTCGAACCAGCACCGCCATTCATTGTGATCATGGCTGATCGTCCCCAATCAATAACCCGTGCCTGCCTTCTCCCCATATCCCTTGACTCTACTAGCCCCTAGAGTTCTATCTAACTCTCTCTTAAATCCATCCAGTGATTTGGCCTCCACTGCCCTCTGTGGCAGGGAATTTCCATAAATTCACAACTCTCGGGGTGAAAACGTTTTTTCTCACCTCAGTCATAAATGACCTCCCCTTTATTCTATTCGAAGTTACTTCAACATCTTGTGTCTCTTTTGTTAACTAGAATGCTGCGTGGATTAGCACACATTAGCAGGAAGGAGAGGTTGAAGAAACCGGGATCGTTTTCTCTGCAACTCCAGAGGTTGTGTGCTCACCCGATACTAGTATTTAAAACTATGAGAGGCAGAGATATGGCAGACAGTCAAAATCTATCCCCCAGGGTAGAAATAGCAGAGACTAGAGGGCATAGCTTTAAGGTGAGAAGGGTAAAGTTTAAAGGAGGACGTTTTTTTACACGGAGAGTGGTGGGTGGCTGGGATCACCCAGAGAAAACCCACGCGGGCACAGGGTGAACGTGCAAACTCCGCACACACAGCACCTGAGGTCAGGATCGAACCGGGTCTCTGGTGTGTTGAGGCAACAACTCTACTAACTGCACCACTGTGGCACTGACCAGGGCTGGGGACTTCCTACCCTTTGGATGGTTCCATGCCCCCTGATATCTCCCTTGTTATGTTGGAAAGAGAGTCTGAAGAAGGGCCATGACCCAAAGTGTCACCCATTCCTTCTCTCCAGAGATGCTGCCTGACCCGCTGAGTTACTCCAGCATTTTGTGCCTATCTTCGGTGTAAACCAGCATCTGCACTTCCTTCCTACACATCTCCCTCGTTATACCAGGACAGATCGGAAGAATTGTCCACGACCCAAAACAGTAACTGGTTGCATCGGAAGGAATGGTTTACACCGAAGGTAGTCACAGAATGCTGTGGGAACTCATCGGGACAGGCAGCGTCTCTGGAGGGAAGGAATGGGTGACGTTTCAGGTCGAGACCCTTCTTCAGACACGCTGATTCCAGATAGTTTCTCTGTTCTCAAGCACTGTTTGACTATCTGAGTCCTCTCAGCATTTCCAGTCAGACGGAGCTGTGATTTATCATCCACTGACAGATGGTACATCAGGAGATAGCTGCTCCCCTGCTGAACCGACCAGCATGTCAGCCTTGGCAGCTCTTCCTGATTCTTTCTTGACATCTCTTTTTTGGGCTTGAATTTAATGTTGAGCAGAGGGGTGGGGGGGGGGGGGGGGGGGGGGGGGGGGGGGGGCTGGGGGAGAGAAAAAAATCGCAGCACAAAGATGCGGGGGAAATCTGAAATGAAAACAGAAAGGTCAGGCAGCATGTGTGGAGAATGTCAATGTTTCAACATGATGAGGAGGCCATTCGGCCATTCAACTTGTTCCATCATAGGTTCCAGAACAAGGGGTCACAGTTTAAGGATAAGGGGGAAATCTTTTATGACCGAGATGAGGAAAACTTTTTCAACACAGAGAGTGGTGATTCTCTGGAATTCTCTCCCGCAGAAGGTAGTTGAGGCCAGTTCATTGGCTATATTTAAGAGGGAGTTGGATGTGGCCCTTGTGGCTAAAGGGATCACGGGGTATGGAGAGAAGGCAGGTACAGGATACTGAGTTGGATGATCAGCCATGATCATATTGAATGGCGGTGCAGGCTCGAAGGGCCGAATGGCCTACTCCTGCACCTATTTTCTATCTTTCTATGTTTCTATCATGATGAAAGATGTTGTCAAGCTGGAAAGGGTGCAGAGAAGATTTACGAGGATGTTGCCAGGACTCGAGGGCCTGAGCTATAGGGAGGGGTTGAGCAGGCTGGGACTCTATTCCATGGAGCGCAGGAGGATGAGGGGTGATCTTATAGAGGTGTACTATATCATGACAGGAACGTATCAGGTAGACACACAACATCTCCTGCACAGAGCAGGGGAATCGAGGACCAGAGGACATAGGTTTAACGTGAGGGGGAAAAGATTTAATAGGAACCTGAGGGGCAATTTTCACACAAAGGGTGGTGGGTGTATGGAACGAGCTGCCAGAGGAGGTAATTGAGTCAGGGACTATCGTAACGTTTGAGAAACGTATAAACAGGTACATGGATAGGACACGTTTGGGGGGATATGGGCCAAACGCAGGCAGGCGGCACTTATGTAGATAGGACATGTTGTCTGGTGTGGGCAAGTTGGGCCAAAGGGCCTGTTTCCACACTGTATGACTTTATGACACTATCATTCAATCAGGGGCGGAAATCGCTATCTAAACATGGGGGGGAGACACGATTTCTTGGTGTCGTGCACACACACACACGAGGTTTCGGCCATGGGCCGTGTGGACGGTAACAATGGGAGCTGACCTGGTTGGTGACTGACTGCGAACTCCAGCAACAGCAACTTTGTCTGCCCCGAATCGTGGAGCTTCTATTGGCCCGATCGCGGGGCCGTTCATCGCCCGATGCGGCTTAATACTGGCCGCGGGATCTTCCATCCCCTGGCGAGGGCTTCAACATCGGGAACCGCGATCGCCTCAACGCTGCAATTTGACCGCGGGGTGGTGGACGATCCCACGGCCGAATTTGATGAAAGGCCCCGCAAACGGGCCGATTCAAGCGCTGATGATCTGCTCCACCAGGACGTCTCCCTCCTCCAATCACCGAGCTCTATCCTCAGTCCCACCCCCCTACGTCTGCCTCTGACCGACACCTCCCTCCTCCAATCATCACGCTGAATCATCATCTCCCGCCCCCCCCCCCCCATCCATTGCCTGCTGACGACGTCTCTCTCGTGCAATCGGCGCCCTCGATCACCAGTCCCACCCCCACTGTCTCGCGGAAAGCCGAGATTTTTTTTCCACCAAAATTTAAAAATACGGATTACAAAACATGGGGGCGATTGTCCCCCACCTCTCAAAACATGAAGGGGACGCCCCGTCCCCCCCATCTCCTCCCAGGATTTCCGCCCATGCACTCAATTAATTTATGGTTACAGTCGTAGAGTCATACTGCATGGATTGTACCGGGGGGAGATACGTGGAAGAGAGATGGGGGTGGGACAAAGCCTGGTGGATACAGGCAAGGGGGCGTTTGATGGGCAGATGGTTGGACAAAGGCCGGAGATGAAAAGACAAAAGGCTGCGAGATAAGGAGCGCGGAGGAGTGAAATGTGAAGCCGGAGGAAGGGATGGGGGCCATGGATAGGAGACGCAAAAAAAATAATCACATTGCTGTCTGATGAAATTTGCATTCCACTACCTTTGAAAATGGTTTTAAATTGGCAAGAAATTGCTTTGAGATGTGGTGAGGTCATGAAAGGTGCTATGGAAATGCAAGTCTCTTTCGTAACTCCCATCTCGTGCCTTGGTTTAACTTCTTTGCTTATTAAATTAATTTCAGCTGCAGTTTTATGTGCCAACTGGGCCTGGGCTTACCAGTGTGTTTGGTTGCAGACAGCTCTAGGTGTTGGGCGTCAGGTTGGGCAAAACTTGGTGGGGAACGGGTGAAATTTGATACACCATTGTCATTTTGAAGTGGGCGGCACGGTGGCGCAGCGGTAGAGTTGCCGCCTTACCCCGCCAAAGACCTGGGGTCAATCCTGACCTAGGGTGCTCATCTGTGCGGAGTTTGTACGTTCTCCCGGTGACCTGCATGGGTTTTCTCTGAGATCTTCGGTTTCTTCCCACTCTCCAAAGATGTACAGGTTTGGAGGCAAATTGGCTTGGTATAAATGTAAAATTGTCCCTGCGAGTAGGATAGTGTTACTGTGCGGGGATTGCTGGTCGGTGCGGACTCGGTGGGCCGAAGGGCCCATTTCCGCGCTGTATCTCTGAACTAAACTAAAAAGAGTGCATTGTGAATGACTCGTCTTTCGAGACCGTTGATTCAGCACGAAGCTGCCGTCAGGAACCCGCTTACTCCATTCCTCACGGACGTTATCAGGTGAAGTGTGATGATTTATAGCCTTTCCCGTGTATTGTGGTGTTTAAAAGCTGTCACGGATAGGTATGTAATAAAATAGACAAATGGCTCCCACTAAACAAACGTGAAAGCAGCGACTATCAAATTAACCGCTAAATGCAATACCTTTCTATCAGATTACAGAATGAAATCAGATTAAAGATTTACAACTATGATGCAGATTTAATATATCAAATACTTTGGATGTGTATAGAGATTTTATTATTGATCCCACTTGCTGCGAGTTGCAAACTAAGTTATTTTGGTTTTAGCTTCTCCTGTTGTCTGTATCGTATTTTCAAAACCGCATATACATATAATAATGTGCGTGTGTGTGTGGGATAATATGTTTTTTGTATGATTGATTATTCTTGCACAAAAGTTCCTTTTCACATCCTGACGGGTTGTCAACTGTCCCGTATTAGCCGGGCCATCCCATAATTTTGGGCTAAACCGGCCTTGTCCAATATTTGACTGCTACTACTCGGGTTGAGGGGACTGCTGGGTCGGAGCGCTGCGTCCGGCCCCGCCTACACCCGTCCTGAGAGAGTGCAGCCCATGGAGTGCAGCAGCAGCAGTGCCTCGCCCGTGGCCCCGTCAGTCGGCAACCCGACCAGCTGTCTGACCTTACCGCCGACACCACCACCCCTCCCTCTCATGGCCGATCATCAGTTCATGAGTTGGATTGGGTGCCGGATTTTGCACGCAACGTCGCGAGGGCCAAAACTCCTCAGCTGGCCCGCCGGCTGGGCTTTGTGTACAGTCCAGCACCCGGGCCAACTCATCATTCACCCAGCCACGGACGGGCGAGTCGGTCAACGAATTGCCGTCGGGAATTTGGCCCGTATTTTGACCTTTTATCCCTTATTTGGGAGTGAGAAAGTTGGCAACCCTAATCCTGACACACACATCACTGCATGTTGTGTTCAGGTTTTGGTCACCCTGCTAGTAGGGGAAAGATGCCGTCAAACTGGAAAGAGTGCAGAGGAGATTTACAAGGGTTTTGCCAGGACTCGAGGTTCCTGAGATGCAGGGAGAGGTTGAGCTGCTCAGGACTTTGGAATGCAGGAGGCTGATGAGTGATCTTATAGAAGTGTATAAAATTATGAGGGGAATAGGTGGGGTGAATGCACAGAGTCTTTTACCCAGGGCTGAGGAATCAAGAACCAGAGGACAGAGGTTAAAGGTGAGAGGTTGAAGGTGAGATGGGGAAGTTTAATAGGAACCTGATGGACTCACAGTTCACTCACTCACGGCTGGTGGACTCAAAGTTCACTCACTCACGGCTGGTGGACTCATCCATCTCACACACACACCCTCCATCACACACACACACACACACACACCCTCCATCTCACACACACACACACACACACACACCTCCATCACACAGACACACGCCCTCACTCACACACACACACACACCCACACACACACACACACACCCTCCATCTCACACACACACACACACACACCCTCCATCTCTCACACACACACACACACACACACACACACACACACACCACACACACACACACACACACACACACACACACACACACACACAACACCTCACACACACTCCATCTCTCACACACACACACACACACACACACACACACACACACACACACACACACACACACACACACACACACACTCTCCTGATCTCTACACACACACACACACACACACACACACACACACACCCTCCTCTCACACACACACAACCTCCATCACTCACACTCACCCGGGACATACGACAGTAAGACTCTCTTGATAATACTCACGCACGACTTCTGGAATGAGTGCGATCTCCGGACTCACACCCTCCGGGGCTTTATTCTCCTTGCCCCCGGAAGGGGAGTTACCTTCATGGTGACTGACTGGCGAGAAGACCAATCTGCTGATCTCACGATTTTTAAAAACTTCAGAACTTTTCTATTATTTCACCGATCGGAACAAAACTCGGTACGCTTGGAGCAGAGGAGAATGGTGAGTAAGGTGGCGAACAAATCCTAGCGATATAGGGTATGGTTTTTGCACAAATTTAATCACAACTAAAGCCGGAAGTGGTCAAGATGAGAGTTTTAGTAATAGTATAGATAGATAGATAAGAATCATACGGAGATTTCTTAAAAGAACATGTAGCAAATCATCAATGTGACCTTTCTAACAAATTCCCTAAATACACACACGATTGTCGTTTAAGCTCATAGTAATTTCTGCCCCCCCCCCCCCCCCCCCCCCCCTCTTTTCCACCTAGCCTAAACTTTCCCCTTCCCCGATCCCCTTCTAAACTATCCCTTTCTCTGCCTCACAATTTACTTCTAGGGACAATTACTAGGGACAATTTACAATTTTACCAAAGCCAATTAGCCTATAAACCTGTCCTCCTTTGGAGCGTAAGAGGAGACCGGAGCACCCGGAACAAACAGGGAGAACGTGCAAACTCCATACAAACAGCACCCCTAGTCAGGATCGAACCCAGGTCTCTGGTGATGTACGGCAGCGACTCTACCGCTGCACCACCGTGCCTCCCTTTTTTTATGAGAGATATTATGAGAGATATTTTATGAGAAACTAGAAGCCTGATTGGGAACGTCAGTAGGATTATGAGGCACACCTTTAACATTGCGTTGTTACGTTGGCCAGCGCACTATGGGGATTCATAGAAACATAGAAACATAGTTAGGTGCAGGAGTAGGGGCCCTTCGAGCCTGCACCGCCATTCAATATGATCATGGCTGATCATCCAACTCAGTATCCCGTACCTGCCTTCTCTCCATACCCCCTGATCCCCTTAGCCACAAGGGCTACTCTAACTCCCTCTTAAATATAGCCAATGAACTGGCCAAAACTACCCTCTGTGGCGAGAGTTCCAGATTCACCACTCTCTGTGTGAACAAAGTTCTTCTCATCTCGGTTTTAAAGGATTTCCCCCTTATCCTTAAGCTGTGACCCCTTGTCCTGGACTTCCCCAACATCGGGAACAATCTTCCTGCAGGGTTACACGGAGGGGTGCGACAGGAACAATGGATCAGTGCTATCAACACAGTCAGCTTGCTTCTTAAAGAGCAATCACCATGCTTGGATCAAAAGTAGTTGTCAAGGCATGGACATTAATGTTGCTGGTTAACATATGAGGGTCCGGTCCATTGAACAGTGCTGGGTCATAAGAGTCAAGAGTGTTTTATTGTCATGTGTCCTGAAACAGAACAGTGACATTCTTATTTGGAGCAGCAGCAGCAGCAGCACGACAGGTTTGTAAGTACAGTACACTCTATAGAAAATATCATAAACAAAACAAAGCTCAGTAAATTTAAAAAAAGACACACAATATAGTGCAAAATTGCAAAACAAAGCCCGAATTCACTCGTGCAGCCCAGGTAGTTCGAGTTTCGAAGTTTAGTTGTGGTGTTCAGTAGCCTGATGGGTTGTTGGGAAGAATCTGGTCCCAAACCAGGACATTAATAAGCCGAGCCTGCCAATGTCTAACGTGCTGGAGTAACTCAGCGGGTCAGGCAGCATCCCTGGAGAATAGGATTGGGTTGTGTTTCGGATCGGGACTCTACTTCAGACTGAGAGTAGGGGTTGGGGCTGGTGGGGGGGGGGGGGGGGGGGGGAATGGGGAGCCTGTTTCTGTTTCACCTCTCCCTGGTTCTCTCCACTTCCACCTCCAGCTTGAAGGGACTTTAGAACATAGAACAGTTTCAGCACAGGAACAGGTTATTTGGCCGGCAACGTTTTGGCCAACCATTACACCAATTTAAAGTGTACATCGCTCTGAAGAAGGGCCCTGGCCCAAAACATCACCTACTTGGGCAGTCTGCACCCTAGCAGCATAAATATTGAATTCTCCAATTTCCGGTAGCCCTTGCTGTCTCCTCCCTTCTCAGCTCTCCCTCTCCCTCTCCTCCTCTTCCTTTTTCCTTTCTTCTCCCCCCCACCCTCCATCAGTCTGAAGAAGGATTTCGGCCCAAAATGTTGCCTATTTCCTTTGCTCCATAGATGCTGCTGCACCCGCTGAGTTTCTCAGCACTTTTGTAAACCTCACCTGTCCATTGCCTCCACAGGTGCTGCCTGACCCACTAAGTTCCTCCAGCACTTTGTGTTTTGCTCAAGATTCCAGCATCTGCAGTTCCTCGTATCTCCACCAAATTGCAAATCCCCTTTCCGGATCGTGGGCCTATCTAAATTGTCACAAATGACTATCATATCTGCTTTGACCCTCTCCACTGACAGCATGTGCCAGGCACCCACCATTTTCTGTGTAAAAATTAATCTGCTTTAAACTTTGCCCCCTGTTACTTTAAAACTGTGCCTTCTACTCTGACACTGCCACCCTGGGGGAAGCGATCCTTACTGTCTACCCTATCTCTGTCCCTCACGATGTTATAAACTTCTATCTGGTCTCGCCACAACCTCCGACATTCCAGTCAAAATGTGTCAGAGTAAACACTCCTAGTTTGTCCATCTTCTTCTTATAACTAATACTCTCCAATCTAGGCAGCACTCTGGTAAATTTCTCCAAAGCCTCTCCATCCTTCCTGTAACGGAGGGGAAGCAGAACAGCACACAATACTCCACATGCGGCCTAACCAAAGCTGCAACATTGCTACTTGATTTCTATACTCCACGTCCCAACTGATGAAGACGCTCATTATTTTCCCCCCCCCTAACTAACTGTGTTGCTATTTATGTGGGGCTATGGACTTGCAGCCCAAAATCCCTCTGCACATCAATGCTCCTGATAGTCCCTCCAGTTAATGCACACTTTTGTCTTGTGCTGGACCTAGCAAAGTGTAGAGCCTCGCCCTGTATCGTGGAAACAAGCCTTTTGGCCCACAGAGTCTGTGCCTGGCCAGCGATCACCCCGTACACTAGCACGATCCACCACTGCACACTGGGACAATTTACGATTTGTTTTACCATAGACAATTAATCTACAAACCTGTATTAGCTTTGGGAGAAAACTGGAGGGCCCAGAGAAAACCAACACGGTCACAGGGAGAACGTACAAACTCTGCACAGACAGCACCCGTAGTCAGGATCGAACCCAGGTCTCTGGTGCAGTAAGGCAGCAATTGTACCACTGTGCTATTGTGTCTGGATCTTAACTTCATCTGCCATTTCTGCACCCATATTGCCAACTGAACTGCATGCTTCGGTAGCCTTCCTCATTATCCACTGCTAGCTTTGTAGATTCCTGAACCCCAGTCTTGTGCTGTCAAAAAAACGACAGCAAATTACTTCACAATGCTGAATTGTGCATGAGATGGTGGTGGGCGGCACGGTGGCGCAGCGGTAGAGTTGCTGACTTAGAGCGCTCGCGGGTTCGATCCCGACCACGGGCGCCGCCTGCCCGGAGTTTGTACGTTCTTCCCCATGACTGCGTAGGTTTTCTCCAAGATCTTCGATTTCCTCCCACACTCCAAAGACGTACGGGTTTGTAGGTTAATTGGTTTGGTATAAATGTAGAAATATGCGTCGGATAGTGTTAATGTGCGTGGATCTCTGGTCGGAGCGGACTTGGTGGGCCGAAGGTCCTGTTTCCGCGCTGTATCTCTAAACGAAACTAAACTAAAAGCCTGACCTGCAAGCTGTAAGTCATTGTACAGCAGTCTGTGTGTTGTAGATCCACTCCATTGATGAGTGACTGATACTAAATCCGCAGTATCTTATAATAATAATAATAATAATAATAATAATAATAATATATTTTATTGTCATTGCACATAAGTGCAACGAGATTTGGTATGCAGCTTCCATCCGATGGATTAATTTAAATTTAGACACCCAGAGAAACAAGATAAAAAAAACTAGTTAAAACAGTATAAAGTGTAAATAGGTCTGTGCCGGCTCGATGTGCAACGTGACCATCCGAGGGAGACAGTTCGTGGGAGGGGGGCACTCAGCAGGACCGGTTCAGAGCAGCTATAGCTCTGGGGATGAAGCTCTTCCTAAGTCTGGAGGTGCGGGTGTAGAAGGCCTTGTAACGTCTGCCGGATGGTAGGGTGCAAGGGTGTGAGGAGTCTTTATGAATGCTGATGGCCTTCCTGAGGCACCGTGTATTGTAGATGCCCTCCAAGGCTGGCAGGCTAATCTCTCCAGAATTTGCAGTGAGGGTGTGTAGTTACATGTAGCAACACTATGCCTTGTATACCCGTGACTTACTGAAGTGACTGAGGATACCAGCCCTGGCTGAATGAGGGGGGGGATTACCTGACCATCTTTCCTCCGACCGCTACCAGATTTGTCACTAAATTGCAGACGTCAAAAATTAGCCCGAGGCAGCTGGAGTTCCACAGGAACAAAGGTTGACTGAGTCGCACTGAACCTTTAACAACCATTAATAACAGTCAATCAGTATAACAATAGCAACTTGGATTTATATGGCATCTCCACTGGAGCACAAATGTACCCAAGGCACTTCAAACAGAAAACAAGTAGAAACAGAGAACTGCAGACGCTGGTTTATAACAAAGATAGACACAAAATGCTGGAGCAACTCAGCGGGCTAGGCCGCAACTCTGGAGAAAAATAATAGGTGATGTTTCTGATCAGGACCCTTCTTCAGACTGAAAGTAGCGGTGGGAGGGGTGTTAAAGAGCTGGTGGTGAGAAAAGACCAGGACTAATTTGCCAGCCACAAATGACCAAAGATCTTATAGCAGCTCTGCTATAGGATCTTTGCAAATGACCTCAGGCAGGGTGGGCCCTAGTAGGCCCATTGGTGGACAAGTTCTATTTGACTTTTGACTTGCCAAAATAAGAAAATTCAGTCCAGGGGAATGGATGACCTTGTGTGTAGGAAGGAACTGCAGATGCTGGAATCTCGAGTAAAATATGAAGTGCTGGAGGAACTCATTCAGACAACATCTGGGCAGGGATTCCCAGTAGACTAGAGGGCGAGAAGCACATAGTGTCGGGGACCAGAGAGATGATCTTCTGGTGGTGGTCTGGACCAGAGGGGTGATCTCCCGGTAGTGTCAGGTACCAGAGCCTTAGTGGGGGTTCTATGCATTTCTAAACCATTGGACATTGGCAGCATCTGTGCGTGTGTGGGCTGGGGGGGGGGGGGAGCCAGCATTGGAACGAGCCCGGGACAGAGAGGGTTAAGTTGCTAAAGCTAACAGCGTGTCCGGGGGGAACCTTCGCCTATGATTAGAGCTAATTACAATCGAACGCACACCTTCTCCCTGCTGCTGCTGCTGCTGCTGCCGCCACCGCCACGCTGGCTTAATTGAGTGTTATTCATCTGCAGGCTGTCCACGGTGGCAGTGGCAATTGGCAGGCCCCAGTGGCCGGGCTGGGACCGGGGATAATTGCCAGCCCAGGGGGATTAGGGCAGGTGATTACACAGTTCAGAGTGTAATTACATCAGCAACGCTTGGCCACCACACCACCCCCACAGATAAAGTCAGAAGCCATGTTACCTGAGATTAATCTCAGCTGCCAGCCCACTTACATGATTAGCATTAACATTCAGTAGCGCCGCATCGATTAGTAGCCTCTCTCAGACAGCCTGCACCACACAATTAGTTTAGAGGTGGGATGGACCTATCTTTATCACAGCCCCATCATTTAAATCCTGTCACTTCTTAAACACCTTCAATATCAACAACTGACAATCACCAGGCTTGAATCAAAATAATATTTTAAGGCAAGATTGACAACGGAATATAAAAAGGTAAGTAGACATTTTGTGTTGCAGTATTTTTGTTTCTCATCAGCCTTTATGATTTAAGATGGTATATTTTGTAATGCCATTGCATAGGTGATTCCATAGTCTGACCACTTATCCGGTATTTTGCTCTCTTTGTTTTTCCAAAGGGGAAGGTCTTCAATCTATCACCCTGTACTAGAGAAGTAGGTCGATTAAACTGGTCACTAACTTCCACCTCGCATCCCTGTGTTCCGTTCTAGCCCCACTCTTTCTCCTCCCCCTCCACGTCCTCTTCCCCCCCATCTCACGTCCCCCAACTTTACATGTCACGTCTCCTCTCCTCTTCTTATCTAACACCCCTTTGTCTACCTTTCACTTTCTCCGCACAACTACCAATCATCCGCCCGCGTTAGGACATGAAGACTGGAGTAACTCAGCAGCATCTCTGGGGAACATGGATAGGTGATGTTTCGGGTCAGGGCCCAAGCTTTGCCCCATCCCAACCTCTCTTTTCCAGCTTTCTCCTCACTAGTCCAATCAGTCCGAAAAAGGGCCCAGACCTGAAATGTCAACTGTCCTTCTTCAGATGCTACCTGACCTGTAGAATTACTCCAGCACTCAGCGGGTCAGGCACCATCTCTGCAGGCAATGAACACGTGAAGACGGGTCTTAATCTGAAACGCTGCCTGTGTATTCCCTCCACGCTGCCTGACTAGTTACATTCCCACACTTTGAGCTTGGCCATTAGACCTAAACCCTTAGATAATGCACCCACCTTAAACTTACCATTGTCTTGTCCTCTCTATCACATCTCCTCTTAACCTGAGAAGTAGGAATAAACTACTGCAGATGCTGGTTTATACCAAAGATAGGCAGAACATTGCTGGAGTATCTCAGCCGATCAGGCAGCAACTCTGTCAGCAAAGAATAGGTGACATTTTGGGTTGGGACCCTTCTTCAGACACCTCTCCTCTCCTCTCAACCTTCTTTGCTTCAAGGAGAATAACCTCAGTAATGTGCCATCCAGTGAAGAAATGTCTCGTCTCAGGAATTGTTCCTGTTAAACCTCTCCTGCGCCCACCCCCAGCACCGGCACGTCCTTCTCAACATGTGATGATCACAGAATTGGATGCAATGCTTCACAACGCCTGCTGATGAAAAGCAGAGAAACGGCACGATCGTAGGCATTGGAGTAGCAGTTTCCATTTCACACTTCCCGAGATAATTGCCTCATTAGACAAGAGCTACTGGCAGCCAACTAAATAAAGTTTAAGAGGAAATTAATAAATAGCTTGAGGCTTCTGAAAAATGGCAACGTTTTTCCCAGCTTCTCACCTCACATTGATTCCATTCGGAAAAGGTCAATGGTTAAACTGAACAGATTTCACCAATAGATAGATAGAGACAAAGAGCTGGAGTAACTCAGCAGGTCAGGCAGCATCTCTGGAGAAAAAGGATGGGTGACATTTCGGGTCGGGAGAAGTCTGATGAAAAGTCCCAACTCGAAACGTCATCCATCCTTTTTCTCCAGAGATGTCGCCTGACCCATTCAGTTACTCCAGCGCTTTGTGTCTATTTTCGTAATAAACTAGCACCTGCAGTTCCTTTCTTTACCAATAGACAAGTTGATGTGATATCAGTGAATCCTTTCAATGGATCACCTCCCGTAAATAGACCCAAATGCACTTGAAGCATTTAAGCTTCTTCCCACACTCACACTGTGCAAGGCTGTATGGAGTTTTAAACTAACATTCTGCCATCTCCCCCATTTGTTTGTGGAATCACTTTCGTCACGTGTTTCACAAATGTTTTATTGTCATGAGTTGCCAATTGAGTTGAAACACAAAAAAATTCCTTTGATTTTCCAGCATCTGCAGTTCCTTCTTAAGCACAAATGAAATCCTTACTTGCAGCACTCTGACTGGTTTCTAAACCCAGTACTCAATGGATAACATAATAAACAACCAGGAAAAGTTGTTCAATAAATAAAAATCCCAAAATAGTATAAAACCTCCTAAAATATAAGCAAATGCGACCAAGGCTTTAGCTGGAGCTTGTAGCGTTCAAGAGCCTGATGGTCCTTTGGAAGATGCTGTTCCTGAAGATAGGAACAAAGTGTTGGAGTATCTCAGCGGGTCAGGCAGCATCTCTGGAGAAAAGGAACAGGGTTCAGACTGAAGGAGGGTCTCGACCCGAAACGTCACCTATTCCTTCGCTCCATAGATGCTGCCTCACCCGCTGAGTTTCTCCAGCATTTTTGTCTACCTTCGATTTTTCCAGCATCTGCAGTTCTTTCTTAAACAGAACCTGGAGGTGTGCGTTTTCACACTTCTGCACCTCTTGCCTGATGGGAGAGGGGAGAAGAGGGAGTGGCTGCGGCGGTTGAGGCTGGTCCTTGATTTCGCACGTATATTGCGATGGCACACATTGCAGGCTGACTCGACCAACATTTCCCCCACTCGGGAGTGGGCTGACCAGACACAGTCACTGCTGTGCTCAGCCAGTGCAAGCAGTATAATGAAGGGGTAGCGGCTGTACACACTGAGAGCAGTGTCAGAGTTGGCTGGGATCTGGGCAGCCCGCCACGCCTGTGGAAATGAACAGTTGTCAGGATTGGCTCGCAGTTCACTTGTTCTCCCGTGTGCTTAAATGTCAGGCGCCTTGGCCGGTGCATTTTTATTCATTACTGCTCCCCATAGGCGTGAGAGGGCTGCATGTTTCATCCAGAGTCAGTGTCCACAAGTCAGTCATTTTTATGTCACTGCCACGGGAACTGCGCCAAGCCTCTCGCTGACAGATTGCGCAGCTGCTAGAATCCTAACCTCACAGCTCCAGATTCGCCGGTTCGATCTTCCTGACCTCCGAAATGTGCATGTTTTGTGCAGTTTTGGTCTCCTAATTTGAATAGTGTGCAGTTTTGGTCTCCTAATTTGAGGAAGGACATTCTTGCTATTGAGGGAGTGCAGCGTTGGTTCACCAGGTTAATTCCCGGGATGGCGGGACTTCTTCTTCTTGCGTATGGCGTACACAGCCTAAAGTTGTAGGACAACTTGTTCTATTTGATCTTATTTGATTGTGCACGCCGGGTTGATTGCATTCGTCAAAACAGGGCGGACCACGTGAAGGTTGCAATCTCCCACCCCATGGCAGGACTGACATGATGAAAGAATGGATCAACTGGGCTTAAATTCACTGGATTTTAGAAGTATGAGAGGGAATTTTATTGAATCATATAAAAAATTCTTCGGAGGTTGGACAGGCTAAATGTTCCCGATGTTTGTGGGGGTCCAGAACCAGGAATCTCAGTTTAAGAATAAGGGGTAGGCCATTTAGGACTGAGATGAGGAAAAACCTTTTCACCCAGAGAGTTTTGAATCTGTGGTATTCTCTGCCACAGAGGCCAATTCACTGGTTGTTTTCAAGAGAGAGTTCGATGTTGCTCTTAGGGCTGACGGAATCAAGGGATGTAGATATGGGAAGAAAGCAGGAACGGGGTACTGATTTTGGATGAACAACCATGATCATATTGAATGGAGGTGCTGGCTCGAAGGGCTGAATGGCCTACTCCTGCACCTATTTTCTACGTTCTTACTGTGACTTTCCTCATGGTGATCCATGTTTTATTCTACATCCTAAAGATTAATTCGTTAACCAAACAATGTAAATTGCTGACGCAAGGAACTGCAGATGCTGGTTTTACAAAAAATCACACTAAGTGCTGGAGTAACTGGAGTCCCTGGAGTGGGTCAAACAGCATCACTGGAGAACAAGGATAGGTAACGTTTCGGGTCAGGACCCTTCTTTAGACTGATAAAGGGTAGAGTGTTCACTGTGTGTGGGTGAGGGATGGAATCTGTGGGGAATGTCAGGGTGGCACAGGTTGAAGAGCTGCTGCCTCCCAGCGCCAAAATCAAGTCAAGTCAAGTTTATTCGTCACATACACATACGAGATGTGCAGTGAAATGAAAAGTGGCAATGCCCGCTGACTTTGTGCGAAATACAAACAAACAAACTACAAACAGAATGGAACATAATCACATATTCTTTTACATATTACATATTGTGGGCGGGAGGAAAAAGGAACAAAAAAACCCAGCAATTAAAAAAACCCCAGAATGGTTCAGTAAAGTTAGTCCCTGGTGAGGTAGGAATTTACAGTCCGAATGGCCTCTGGGAAGAAACTCCTTCTCAACCTCTCCGTTCTCACAGCATGGCAACGGAGGCTTTTGACTCGGGTTCCAGCGTTACCTTGGGTGCTGTCTGTGTGGAATCTGCACTGTGCCTCCGTGAGTTTCCACCAGGTGCTCAGGTTTCCTCCCACATCCTAAACATGTGGGTTTGCAGGTTAATCGGCCCTCATTCTCCGGGCGCACCAAGGAATAAAGTCCTAGCCTACCCAACGCAGGTCCCACAGCTCGGATCCTCCACTCCTGGCAACATCTTTATGTATCTTCTCTGCACTCGTTTCAGCTGAAAGACATCCTTCCTCAAGCTGGGTGACCAAAACTGAACCCAGTACGTCAGATGCGGCTTCACCAACGTCTTGTACACTCTTCCATCCACTGGCTTCCTCTCTTTCTCCCTCCTTGCTACAACAGTTGAGGTTGCTGCAGACAGATCTTGAGCTGATCCAGAGACATTTGTTTGACTCTCACTCGACCGCAGAAGAATTTAAATTACAGGGTCGCAGAGAGAGCAACAGCATCATAACAGGCGACTTAAACCAACCCTCATCAGAGCCTTTTCCCCAGGGTGGGAATGTCAAAGACCAGAGGGCACAGCTTTATAATGAGGGGGGGGGGGGGGGGGCAACGTTTCAGGAGATGTGTGGGGACATTTATATTTACGTCGAGGGTGGCTGGTGGCTGGTGCCTGGAACACACTGCCAGGGGGGCGGTGGTGAAGGCAGGTACGATAATGGGCATTTGGAGCCTTTACATTGGCACATGGATATGCAGGGATATGGGCTATGTGCTGTTTAATAAGTGAAGGGCTTGGCATCATATTCGGCACAGACATTATGGGCCGAAGGGCCTGTTCCTGTGCTGTACAGTTCGATGGTCTATGATTGTAGTGTAAAAATAGTAGGTATAAGGATCACATGCAGGCAGAGGAGATTATCTTGGCCTCATGTTCGGCACAGACATTGTGGGCCGAAGGGCCTCTTTCTGCGCTTCACATCTCTATGTTCTATGTTGTACACTAATTCGTTTTATTCTCTCCACATTCCCACCAGCTCTCTCCACTCACCTGTGTGCTATGGGAACATGTTTGCAATGTCCAATTAACTTCCCAACCTAGAATCAGTCAGCGGGTCAGGCAGCATCCATGAGGACATAGGTTTAGTGACGAGGAAGGTTCCCGACCCAAAATGTAATCTATCTATGTCCTCCCAAGATGCTGCCTGGCTCACTAAGTTACTCCAGCACTTCATGTCTTTTTTTCTTTTGCAAGCCAAACTTTTTTTTGCGAGCCCTTGTGTCTACACCCTACCGACCTGTACGTCTTTGGGATGTGGGAGGAAACCGGAGCACCCGGGGGCAAGTGTCCTTCTTGCTGGTAGAGGTGTATAATAAGGAACCGCAGATGCTGGAAAATCGAAGGTAGACAAAAGTGCTGGAGAAACTCAGCGGGTGCAGCAGCATCTATGGAGCGAAGGAAATAGGCAACGTTTCGGGACGAAACGTTGCCTATTTCCTTCGCTTCATAGATGCTGCTGCACCCGCTGAGTTTCTCCAGCACTTTTGTCTACCTTAGCTGGTAGAGGCGTCGGGTTGGGGAAAGGGGTCTCGGCGAATGGCTACGGTGTAACCCGTAGACAGTGCAAACCGCTGCAGTCGTGAGGCAAGGGTTGGCTTTGAGGGGCCGAATGGGCAGATCCCTGCTAGCTCCTTTTCCCTTCTGCCAAAAACCGCGAGCAAGTATCTTGAGAGCTGCAGGCACGTGGGCATTTAAGCAGCGGACCATGTAGAAAACATTCAATCTGAATGTAACAGAGAGCGTTCCAGCAGGTACCTCGATGCAAGCTGAAAACGTAGTTAAGTGGTAAAATTGATCATTTTCCTTTCATTTCTGTGCCTGATATTTTTATAATGAGTTTGGATACTTGCATTATGGATTTTCCTCTGTCTGACAAACACAAAACCCAGTATAATTCATCCGCTTCTGCCGTTTAGGCACAGTACGTCTACTGTTCACTAATGGCCACCAAAGTACCACCCATTATGTTTGGCCACAGATAATGGGGGACATGATTTAGTCACAGCTGATTCATGTTGTCAGCGTTGAAAGCTCCTCAGTACGACATTCCAGGCTACACTTTAAAGGGCTTGTTCCACGAGCATGCGGCAAGTGCGACCTAACGTGGTCGCTTGAGCCGTATGGCCTCGCGGGGCCGGTCCCACTTCGATCGCTGGAGCCGTATGGAGTTGTGCGGAGCTGGTCCCGACATCGCGCGGGGCTCCGAAAAACTGACACTGTCCAAAAATTCCGCACGACAATGGCCTGCCGGCCCGCAGCCGCATTGAGGCCGTACGCACTGCATTGACGGGCGTGCGCAGCATCTCGACGCCGTACGCAGCGTCTTGAATGTCGCAAACTTCCCACGGACTTCGCTCAAACTTCACGTCAACTCGTACGGGAACACTTGACCTCCGCTCCCGGTTTGGTCGCGCTTGCCGCATGCAGTCGCATGTTCATGGGACATGCCCTTAAGGTTTTACCTGAAAGGAAGAGGGTGGTGCAACGGTAGACCTACTGCCTTACAGCATCATTACACCGGGTTCGATCCTGCTGTCTGTACGGAGTTTGAACGTTCTCCCCGTGACATTGCCTGGGTTTTCTCCGGGTGTGTGTGTGTTTGTATGTGAGTGCGTATATGTAAATATGCATGTGTGTGTGTGTATATACGTGTGTGTGTGTACATGTGTATATGCATGTGAGTGTATATGCGTGTGTCTCTCTCGATCATGAAAATCCTCTGTATAGCATAATAAAGACACTGTTAGAATAATGGCAGTGCATTTAATAGTTGCTGTGGCTTCCCTCTTGCACATCAATGGTGCATGTTGTTGTCGGGACAACAGTTGTTAAGGGTTTGGGCTTGGAGAAGGTTGCAGGCTATTTTAAATATTGATAAAGCAGGTCTCTTATCCCAGTGGAGTTAGTGGTGGCGAACAGCATCACGCACAGCTGCCGCCCAGACAGATGTTGTTAATATTTAAGCCCATCTGCAGGCCCCTTCGAACGACACAGAGATATTTCAGAGTGTGAGTGTTTGTGTGAGGTCAGAGACCACAAACCCGGGAATGGCAGCGGATAAAAGGTGCCTATTTTTAATTGTTTTAATTATTCAGTACAACTTACACTTTCTTCCAGCCTTTAGAATTTAGAGATACAGCGTGGAAACAGGCCCTTCGGCCCTCCGAGTCCTTCCGTGCCGACCAATGATCACCAATGATTAACCGTAACACTATCCTACACACTAGGGACAATGTGCCTAGTCTTACCGAAGCCAATTAACCTACAAACCTGTGTGTCTTTGGGATTTGGGAGGAAACTGGAGCACCCGGAGAAAACCCATGCAGCCATGGGGAGAACGTACAAACTCCGTACAGACGGCTCCCGTAGTCAGGATCGAACCCGGGTCCCTGGCGTTGTGAGGCAGCAAGTCTACCGCTGCGCCGCTGTTGCCTCGTTTGCAGGGATGGGTGGCCGATGGTTTGGTTGGCCATTTCTAGCCCCAACCAGCTGTTGTTCGAATGGGCAGTAGATGGGCAATTTCAGTGGCGCCTTTCGAGACATTTAAAAACTCTTTCACAGCCAACAAAACTGTACTGGCGCTGTCGTGGGAAACACAGCATCGCACGATCCCACAAACAGCAGCGGGGTGATTGTCGGGGGATTGGTTGACCCAGAATGACTCGGGTGCTGAATGTCCAACTGAAAAAGCAGACACAAAGTGCTGTAGTAACTCAGCGGGTCAGTCAGACATTGGATAGAAGACATTTCGGGTTGGGACGCACCTTAGGACCGATTACAGTGGGGGGGGGGGAGAAGAAAGCTGGAACAAGAGGTAATGACGGGACAAACCCTGGCAAGTGATAGGTAAAAGACACAAAATGTTGGAGTTACTCCGTGGTTCAGGCAGCAAGATCAGTCTGAAGAAGGGTTTTGGCCCGAAACGTTGCCTATTTCCTTCGCTCCATAGATGCTATACAATACAACGGTTTATTTGTCACATTGCACAAAAAGTGCAAGTGAAATGATACGTCAGCAGCGATACAATGATAAAGGGCACACACAAAAACACATTAAATTTTTAACATAAACATCCACCACAGCATTCACCACTGTGGTGGAAGGCACAATTTGGCCAGTCCTCCTCCATTTCCCCCCGTGGTCACCAATGATTAACCGTAACACTATCCTACACACTAGGGACAATGTGCCTAGTCTTACCGAAGCCAATTAACCTACAAACCTGTGTGTCTTTGGGATTTGGGAGGAAACTGGAGCACCCGGAGAAAACCCATGCAGCCATGGGGAGAACGTACAAACTCCGTACAGACAGCTCTGTACTGTACAGATGCTGCTGCACCCGCTGAGTTTCTCCAGCATTTTTATGTACCTTCGATTTTCCAGCATCTGCAGTTCCTTCTTAAACACATCCCTCAAGAAAACTCTTGTTCTGACGTTCCGACACAAAACGCCTCCTATTCTTTTTCTCCAGAGATGCTGCCTGACCCACTGAGTTACTCCAGCATTTTGCATCTATCTTCAGTGTAAACCAGCATCTGCAGTTCCTTCCCACACGAACCTGGCAAGTGACAGTCAGAGAAAACTGGAGTAAATTTGGAGAGAAGGAATGGGTGACGTTTCGGGTCCAGACCCTTCTTCAGACTGGTCAGGGATAAGGGAAACGAGAGATATAGACGGTGATGTAGAGAGATAAAGAACAATGAATGAAAAATGTGCAAAAAAGTAACGATGATGAAGGAAACAGGCCATTGTTAGCTGTTTGTTTGGTGAAAAGGAGAAGCTGGTGTGTCTTGGGTAGGGGAGGGATAGAGAGAGAGGGAATCCCGGGGTTACTTGAAGCTAGAGAAATTAATATTCATACCACTGGGCTGTGAGCTGCCCAAGCGAAATATGAGATGGGTGGATACAGGAGGGGAGATATGCCACTCGCCAGGATTTGTCCTGCTCCCCATCAGCTTTCTTCCCAGCCTACAAACGGTGTGAAGAATAGTCCTCGTCGATCCATACCCTCCACAGATGCTGCCTGACCCGGCACTTTGCACTTTACTCAAGATTCCAGCATCTGCAGTTCCTCGTGTCTCTGGAGAAGTGGACTGGCCCTCATCAAGAGGCCAGTGCTTCCAGCAGTGTGGCACTGCCTCAGTATCGCACTGCGCAGGCCATTGACTCAGCAGATCCCTGCTCCCAGAGCTCACCCTGTGAGTGCTGCCCACCCTTACCCAATACCACAATTGGCCCCATGCAAACTCCACGAAGAACAACCTCCCCCCTTTATTCCGTTCTCTCTTTATTCCCCCATTACTCTACAATATTATCTCCCATCACCCCCCACCTACTAAGGTGTCATTCAAGGTAGACAAAAACTGGAGAAACTCAGCGGGTGAGGCAGCATCTATGGAGCAAAGGAATAGGCAATGTTTTGGGTGTAATTTACAGTTATTAGTTAAGTTGCCTGCAATTGCGGTGTGATCACATGAAAGTGGGTGCGGAAAAGATACCACTGGGACTGGATTCCTTGAGTGATCGAGACTAGATGAGCTGTTTCCCTGGAGCAAGAAGACCTGGAGGTTTATAAAATCAAGAGAGGAACAGATTAGAGGGATGTGGGCCAAATGCAGGCTGTTTGGGAGTGACTAGTGTAGATGGGACACATTGGCTGGTGTGGGCGAGTTGAGCCTGATTCCACACTGTAAGACTGTCTAAGTTGGATAATCACAGTCTTTGTTATAAAATAGTGAAATCTAAAACTGGGGGGGCATAGGTTCAATGAAAGAAGGGAAGGATTTAATGGGGGGAAAAATAGACACAAAGTGCTGGAGTAGCAATTTCCCCACTTGCCTCTCGTATCCCCATCCAATCTTTGTAGGAACTGCAGATATTGATTTAGAGAATAACTCAGTGTGTCAGCCAGCATTGCTGGAGAACATGGGCAGGTGACGTTTCGGGTCGGAGCCTCTTCTTCGGTCTGAAACGACACTTTTATTCATGTTCTCCAGAGATGCTGCTTGACCTGCTGAGTTACTCCAGCACTTTGTACCTTGTTTTTGCAAACCGGCACCTGCAGTTCCTTGTTTCATACTCCACATAAGTACAATCACGCTCAAGTACAAATAGTGCACCAATTTAGTAGATTCATTCCGAGGCGGTGCACAAAGTGTTTCCATATTTCTGGTGCCACCTTGTCGCACTCTTCAAAATATCGAGTCCTACCTTGGCCTTAATCTGTTCGCTGTCAGGTGTTTTTCCCCCCCACTATCGGCCAAGACCCCAGTATACTCTTGGGTGACACTGAACAGGTTAAAGCCCAATCTCCTGGCAGCGCCGCTGGGGGTTGGCCTGGCCAGATGATGCGTCTTGTGATGAGATTGGAAGCGGCATGTGCACTCCCGTCTGCCCACCAAGCTGCTTGTCCCCGGGCTGTGGGAACTGAAGCACGTTGTTTTTGCTGACAGGGAATGCTGTGATTTGATGCGCAGTCCACAGTGGGCTCAAAGCTGTGAATATCGTCTTGACTTCAGAGATTTTGACTTTCGAGATACACAATGCAGAGACGGGCCCAACGAGTCCGCGCCGACCAGCGATCACCCCGTACACGAGCACTATCCTACACACACTGGAGACAATTTACAATTTACCAAAGCCAATTAGCCTGCAAACCTGCACGCCTTTGGAGTGTGGGAGGAAACTGGAGCACCCGGATAAAACCCACACGGTCGCAGGGAGAACATGCAAACTCCGTGCAGACAGCAACCGTAGTCGGGTCTCTGCCTCACTCCATCGGGCACGCCGCCTTGAGTTTGCAAACCTTCTTTTGACAAACCTATCAGCAGAGGCCAAGAGAGGATGAAATGATCGGGATTACGGGCAGTTTGTGTAAGAGTTTTATCATCTAACAATAATCGAGAAGGTCAACAAAATGTCCAACGCCAAACAAAGTTTCTGAGCTGCAGGCTTACCCCAATGCTGAAACAAAGAACTGCAGGTGCTTGTTTATACCAAAGATAGACGTAACGTGCTGGAGTAACACAGCTGGTCAGATAGCTGCATCTCCGGTGAAAAATTCTGGACCGAAAAACATGAAGAATGATCCCAATACGAAATGTCACCCTTTCTTTTTCTCCAGAGATGCTGATTTACTCCAGCACTTTGTGTCTATCTTTACCAGAATGCTGCCTGGATTTGCAATGTGGAGAGGTTGGACTGTTTTATCTGGCATGTCGGAGATCTGATCAACTGCCATATATAAAATTACGAGAAACTTACCAAGAACCCTTCTCCCAGGGTCAAAATGTAAAAGACTGGAGGGCACAGCTTGAAGGTGAGAGGGGCAAAGTCGAAAGAAATTGTACATGTCGTTTTTTTTTCACAGAGAGTAGTGAGCGCCTGGAACGAGCTGCCGGGGATGCTGGTGGAGCCAGCTACTATAGTGCCGTTGACGAGGCTTTTAGCTAGGATAGGCCGGGAATGGAGCGACATGGGCCACATGCAGGCAGAGGAGATTGGTTTTACTTGGCAGCATGTTCAACATGGACACTGTGGGCCGAAGGGCTTGTTCCTGTGCTGTACTGTACTATGTTCCTTCATAGACACAAAATGCTGGAGTAACTCAGCGGAACAGGCAGAGTGCTGAGTTACTCCAACATTTTGTGTCTATCTTTGATTTAAACCAGCATCTGCAGTTCCTTCCTACACGCTGTGTGTTCCTTCGAGAGTCTGCTGACCAGGGCACTTTTTCTAAAGGGCCTGTCCCACTTTCACGACTTAATTCATGACCTCTGCCGAGTTTGCCCTTGACTCATACTCGCAGCATGGTCGTAGCAGGCCGTGATGCTAGTCGTAGGTACTCGTGGCATCAAGTAGGTCGGGGCGTTTTTTCTAGCCTGATGAAAAATGTCCACGAGTAAAAAAGGTTGTGAATTAGGCCGTGAAAGTGGGACTGGCCCTTAACGCTAACTGACGGGACAATTTGAAGCTGTATTAAAGCATGCAAGAGAGTGAGCGACCCAGGAGGTTGAAGCAACGACCACCTTATTTGCTGAGATGGGAACATGTTGTTACTTGTGGGCAGAGCACCAAGGCAAATTCCTTGTATGTGAATACTTGGCCAATAAACTTACTTACTTACTTACTTAACTCCTCTCTTCTTTCTCTCAACAGGGATATGACGCACGCAAACCCTCTACTGTCACCTCAGAACGCCCCGCACATTGCCCTCGGCCCCCACCTGCGGCCCCCTTTCCTCGGAGTGCACTCCACTCTGTGCCAGACCCCAGGTGAGTGCTCGCGACAACTTGCTCGTGTTGGCAGCCTTCAACCTGGCAAGAGCTGCCTGAGGGCAGGTGACAGACACAAGATGCTGGAATAACTCAAGAGTACTCAGCGGGCCAGGCAGCATCTCTGGGGAAAAGGAATGGGTGACGTTTGGGGTCGAGGCCCTTCGTTAGGACAGGTGACCCAAAGCTTGCCCTGTGGGGTAGCTTCACAGGGGTAGATCCAGGGACAGTTTCATCCCAGCCATTATCAGGCAACTGAACCATCCTACCAACAACTAGAGAGTGTTCTTGAGCTACTATCTTCCTCATTGGAGACCCTCGTTTAGTGCAAGATAAAGTCCAGTAACGTTCAATTAAAGATAGTTCGATCCTGACCTCAGATGCTGCCTGTGTGGAGTTTGCACGTTCTCCCTGTGACCACGTGGGTTTTCTCCAGGTGCTTCCTCCCACATTCGAAAGATGTGCCGCCTCTTGTGGCTGCCCTTTGAGAGGTAGGATTGAACAAAATCCTGGCTCTGCTCAAGCAAGCTGTAGAACTCCACCTGAACCAGACCGAGCATGCAGAGACGGTCTATATAGAAAATAGGTGCTGGTGTAGGCCAATCGGCCCTTCGAGCCAGCACCGCCATTCAATATGATCATGGCTGATCATCTAAAATCAGTATCCCGCTCCTGCTTTTTCCCCATATATCTTGATTCCATTAGCCCTCCATTCCAAGAGCTATATCTAACTCTCAAAAACATCCAATGAATTCTGAAACATTTTTCCTGCATCTAGCTTGTCCAATCCTTTAAGTCTCTTATATGTTTCTATAAGACACCCTCTCATCCTGCTAGATTTCAGTGAATACAAGCCCAGTCGACCCATTCTTTCATCATATATCATTCCCGCCATTCCGGGAATTAACCTTGTGAACCTATGTTGCACTCCCTCAATAGTAATAATGTCCTTCCTCGAATTAGACCAAAATTGCACACAATACTCCAGGTGCGGTCTCACCACGACTGCAATAGGACCTCCTTGCTCCTGAACTCAAATCCTCTCGCAATGAAGGCCAATATCCATTAGCTTTCTTCACTGTCTGCTGTATCCGCATGCTTACTTTCAGTGACTGATGTACAAGGACACCCAGGTCTCATTACACCTCCCCTTTTCCTAATCTGACACCATTCAGATAATAATCTGCCTTCCTTTTCTTGCCACCAAAGTGAATAACCTCACATTTATCCACATTATATTGCATCTGCCATGCATCTGCCCACTCACCCAATCTATCCAAGTCACCCTGCAGCCTCATAGCATCCTCCTCGCAGCTCACACTGCCACCCAGCTTTGTGTCATCCGCAAACTTGTAGATGTTACATTTAATTCCATTGTCCCGAGGCGTGCGCTGCCTGGCCCGCTGAGTTGCTCCAGCATTTTGTGTCTATCGCTTGTCCATGGAGCTGGGAATGGTGACTGGGGTTGAACATCAAACCTCGCTCCCCACTGAGCACAGTGCTGTGGGAGAGGTCTACCTTTAGACTTTAGAGATACAGCACGGAAACAGGCCCTTCGGCTTACTGAGACTGCACCGACCAGTGATCACCCCGTACACCAACGCTACATTACACACTCGGGACAATTTACAATTTTACCGAAGCCGATTAACCTACAAACCTGCACGTGTGGGAGGAAACATGTTCCCGATGTGGGGGGAGTCCTGAACCAGGAGTAAGGAGTAAGCCATTTAGAACGGAGATGAGGAAACACTTTTTCTCACAGAGAGTGGTGAGTCTGTAGAATTCTCTGCCTCAGAGGGCGGTGGAGGCGGGTTCTCTGAATGCTTTCAAGAGAGAGCTAGATAGGGCTCTTAAAAATAGCGGAGTCAGGTGATATGGGGAGAAGGTTACTGATTGGGGATGATCAGCCATGATCACATTGAATGGCAGTGCTGGCTTGAAGGGCTGAATAGCCTACTCCTGCACCTATTGTCTATTGAAACTGGAGCATCCCGGGGAAAACTCACTCGGTCACGGGGAGAGCATACAAACTCCACACAGACAGCACTCACAGTGAGGATTAAACCCGAGTGTCTGGCGCTGTGAGGCCGCTGCACCACCGTGGGCAGGAAAGATTGAGCTGAGGTACGGTGGGCGTTAGGCAGGCGGGGAACGCCGGGCCCTAGACGGGCACTCGCGCTGACTCTGCTCTCTGCTCACCACCATCACAGGGTACAGCTTCCTGCAGCCGGCCCAGGCCGAGATGTTCGCACGGCAACAGGAGATGCTGCGGAAACAGAACCTGGCCAGGTAAGCCCAGCGGTGGCACCAACACCGCACCGCACCGCACCGCACCGCCACGGCAAGCCTCGCTTTGTATGTTGTGGGATGTTTTTTTTACCAAAAATCATGTATTCAATTATTTACAATAATATCTACAGTACGAAATAAATCGAAACAAAACCGACCACCGTAATACAAATATTCTTCAATACTAAATATACTATTATACAACTATATCACCGTCCTTATTTAGAATGTATTCCACTCGCAGCGGTCCCGGGAATCCCCTAGGGCGCCCGTGGACGGAGCGTAGTCCCTCTCTAGTGCCACTCGGGCACGGATTTAACCCTGGGAAAGGGGCAGGCAGCCGGCACGGGCAGAACCCGCCGGCACTCTCCGTCCGGAGAGGGACCTCACCGCACATGTCACCACCTTTGGCAATTAAACCGCCCTGACTCACAACACACGAGCTGTTCCCAACACGAGGTGGTGGCACCTGCCTCCTTCATCACCACTGCACCGCACGGCCTGATACCCCCCCCCCCCCCCCCCCCCGACACAGACAGAGAGGGGGAGAGAGGGAGGGAGGAACTGAGAAAGAGGCGGTGAGGGAAAGAGAGTAAGAGAGAGAGGCAGGGTGAGAGAGAGAGAGGGACAGAGAGAAAGGGGGACAGAGAGAAAGAGAGAGGAACAGAGAGAGAGGGACAGAGAGAGAGAGAGAGAGAGAGAGAGAGGGAGAGAGAGAGAGACAGCAAGAGAGATACAGATACAGAGAGATAGGAAGACAGAGAGGGGGACAGTGAGAGATAGAGAGATACAGGGACAGAGAGAGAGAGATAAAGGGACAGAGAGAGAAGGATGGAGAGATAGAGGGGGCAGGCTGAGAGAGAAAGAGAGATAGTATGTACGAACAAGGAACTGCAGATGCTGGTTTATATTAAAGATAGACACAAAGTACTGGAGTAACTCTGTGGGTCAGGCAGCATCTCTGCAGAAAAAGGATGTGTAATGCTTCGGGTCGAGACCCTTCATCAGACCTCGTGAACATGCACAAGGGTGTCAGTCCACTCCCCACGCAGTGTGTCGTATGTCCCGCGCAGGGTAGACAATGCGGCTCCTTCTGCCCGCGTACCCCTGCCCCCCTCATCACTAGGGTCCTCTCTCGTTGGATCTTGCTGTGCCCAGGTCACACCGAGGTCACTGTTGCTGTCGCGGGGCGGGTGGTCGCCTCAGTCTATTCATTCAGTCTAGTTCCGTTAGTTCAGTCCAGTTACGTCTAGTCTAGTTCAGTCCAGTTACATCTCGTTTAGCTCAGTTTAGTTTAGCTTAGAGATGCAGCGTAGAAACAGGCCCTTCAGCCCACCAAGTCCACGCCAGCAACAATCACCAGTACATGACTTCCATCCTACACACTAGGGACAATTTACAATTTGCAGAATGGCGTGGAGGAGGGGAATAAAAGGAATGGGATTAACGTGGGATTAGGTGATCGATGGTCGGCACGGACTCGGTGGGCCGAAGGGCCTGTTTCCGTGCTGTATCTCTGTGTGACTATATTGTCTGACGATATCTGAGCAATGTTGTCTGGGCTGAGGACAGTGCACTGTCCAAAACACACACCACAACTTTCCATTAATGGAATCATATTTTTTCACAACAGAAATGTCCCAGTGATCCGATTGGCTGCTGCAAAAGAACAACACTGGTATCAACTTTTCCAATTGCATTACTGCGACATTTTTACCAAGATAGACATTTGTGTGAGCGCCAGTGGTACATGAAAGTGACAATCTCTCTCTCTCTCCCTCTCTTCCCCCTCTCTCCACTCCCCCTTTCTTGTTATCCTCTCCCTCTCGCACTCACCCCCTCTCCCTCCTCCATCCTCTCCCCCCCTCCCTCCCCCCTCCCCCTCCCCCTCTCCCCCTCTCCCTCTCTCTCTGTGGAATCAATTTGATTATTTTTTTAAATATTCCATCTTTTTTCTCCCCTCCCTCACTCGATAAATATTCACACTCACTCCACGCATAGCCCCCAACTCTCCCTATCTCCACTCTCCTCTCTCCTCCCTCCCTCTCTCTGCCCTCTCCCCCTCGCTCTCTCCCCCCTCCCCCCCTCTCCCCCTCCTCTATCTCTCCCACACTCCCCCCCTCTCCCTCTCCTCTCCCCCCCTCTCTCCCCCTCTCTCCCCCCTTTCTCCCTCTCTCTCACCCCCCTCTCCCCTCTATCCCCCTCTCCCCCTCTCCCTCTCCCCCCTCTCTCTCCCTCCCTCTCTCTCTCTCTCTCTCTCCCTCTCCCCTCTCTCTCTCTCTCCCCTCTCCCTCTCCCTCTTTATCCCTCTCTCTCCTCCCTCTCTCTCTCCCTCCCTTTGCCTTCCCTCCTCCCTCCCTCCCTCTCTCTCTCCTCTCTCTCCCCCCCTCCCTCTCCCCCTCTCTCCCCCCTCCCTCCCCCCCCCCCCCCTCTCTCTCCTCTCCCTCTCTCTCTCCCTCTCTCCCCTCTCCCTCTCTCTCCCTCTCCCTCTCTCCTCCCTCTCTCTCCCCCACCCTCTCCCCCTCTCCCCCTCCCCCCCTCTCCCCCTCTCCCCTCTCCCCCTCCCCCCCCCCCCCCCCCCCCCCCTGTCGGTGCAGGTTGGAGATGTCAGCCGAGTTGCTGCGGCAGAAGGAGTTTGAGAGCATGCACCGTCAGCGCATGCTGGCAGTGGACCCGCTGTCGCTGCACCAGGGCCTGCCGCCGGACCACCCTGCGCTGCGGAGCCTGCACGACATCCCAGAGGGCCACCCTCTGCGAGAGGAGCTGTCCAGGAGGAACGCCATGCTGGTGTTGCGTCACAGCACAGCGCCCCTGCTGAGCCTGAGCCACGGGTCCGTGCCCACCGGGGGTCTGGTCAAGGAGCCGTGCCGGGGCAAGGGGGGCCGCAGGGGGGGCCACCACCGGCCGGAGGCGCCGTGCGCCGCAGAGCACAAGGAGCGGGGCGAGGGGCGACTGAGGGAACCGGCCATGGAGGGCGCGGACGAGGAGATGAAGGACTCGGAGAGTGACCTGGAGGGAAGCGAGGGCAAGCCGGACAACCTGAAGACCGAGGCCGCCGGGCACGGGCACGGGCACGAACTGAAGGAGTGCAGGGACCCCAGGCCCGGCGAGGCCATCATCAGGGAGCTGCGCGAGGCTGGCGTCGTTCACAACACGCCATGCGGCCCCGTGGGGGTCGACTCCCCCAGCCACCTCCTGGGACCCCCCATCAACGAGGGCAAAGCCAAGTACCTCCCGCCCGTGCCCGGACCACTCCCACAGCCACTGCCCTTCGCATTCCCCTACACAGCCAACCCCTACTTCCAGACAGGTAAGATCGCTGGGGACGCAGACACGCAGATGCCGCTAAAGTGAGACTAAATCAGAAACGTTTAGCAATGCTCAGCGTCCGTGGAGTGAGGGGCAGCACGGTGGAGCAGCGGTAGAGTAGCTGCCTCACAGCGTCAGGGACTCGGGTTTGATCCTGACTACAGATGTTGTCTGTACGGAGTTTGTACCTTCTCCCCGTGATCGTGTGCTCCGGTTTCCTCCTACACTCCAAGGACGTACGGGTTTGTAGGTTAATTGGCTTCGGTAACGTTGTAAATTGTCGCCACTGTGTGTATAGGATAACGATAGTGTGCAGAGCCCTCGCTGGTTGGCGCGGACTCGGTGGGCCGAAGGTCCTGTCTCTGAGTTGTATCTCTAATGCCCCTGTCCCACTTAGGAAACCTGAATGGAAACCTCTGGAGACTTTGCGCCCCACCCAAGGTTTTCGTGCGGTTCCCGGAGGTTGCAGGTGGTTGCCAGAGGTTGCAGGTAGTGGAAGCAGGAAGGGAGACTGACAAAAACCTCCAGAAACCGCACGGAAACCTTGGGTGGGGCGCAAAGTCTCCAGAGGTTTCCGTTCAGGTTTCCTAAGTGGGACATGGGCATAAAGCCTAAAATCTAATGTGTGGAGTTTGTCATGTAAAACAGGCCATTCGGCCCATCGAGTCCATGCCGAACCATCACCGGATCACACGAGGTTGAAGTTACCTCACTTGTGCAACCACTCTCCCCCCCAACACACAGAGTGGAACTTGACAGTGGTCAAATTACCTACAAACCCGCACGTCTTTGGGATGTGGGAGGAAACTGGAGCACCAGGAGGAAACCCACGTGATCACAGAGAGATCCACACAGAGCATCCGTGGCCAGGATCGAACCCGGGTCTCTGGCGCTGTGAGGCAGAAGCTCTGCTGCTGCGCCACTGTGGCAAATTTTACGCTGAGAACTCAAAGCCATTGCTTAGAGCCGTCGGGCACGGTGGCACAGCGGTAGAGTTGCTGCCTTACAGTGCCAGGGACCCAAGTTTGATCCTATCTAAGGGTGCTGTCTGTACGGAGTTTGCACGTTCTCGCCGTGACCATTTGGTTGGTTTTCTCCAGGTGCTCCGGTTTCCTCCCACACTCCAAAGACGTACTGGTTTGCCGTTTAAATGCCTTCGGTAAAAATTACAAATTGTCCCTAGCGTGTGTAGGATAGTGCTGGTGTACGTGGGGATCGCTGGTCGGGGCGGACGCGGTGGGCCGAAGGGCCTGTTTCCACGCTGTATCTCCAAAGTGTAACATGTACAGTTGTTTTGTTGTGGGCACTGTGTACAGTTGGTGACGTGTGCGGGCACTGTGGAGCCTCTCGTGAGTGCCAGGCTGTACATTCGCGGCATCGTCTGACACCTCTGGCCGATGGTGCTTTTGTGTCCGGCTCACTGGGCTGCAATCCAGAGCGACGGAGAGAGGCGTTCGCATCGCTCCCCGGCAGCGGGGGGGGGGGGGGGGGGAATTTAATTCTAGTAATTAGACAAATCTGAAAAATGAAGGCTTGCATCAGCAGTGGCGGCCACAAAATAATCCCATTGTTGCAAAGTCATATCTGGCTCCCTCAAGAAATTTGCCAACCTTTCCCAGCCTGGACCCAGGACAATCGAGCAACACGACAGCACAGGAACAGGCCCAGCAGTCAGCCCACAATGGCCGTGTCAAGCATGAGGCCAAGTTGAACTCATCTGCACGTAATCCATATCCCTCCATATCCACGTGCCGATTTAAAAGAGCAGGAAGGAGCTGCAGATGCTGGTTACAATCGAAGATCGACTCAGAACGCTGGAGTAACTCCACGGGTCAGACAGTATCTCTGGAGAAAGGGAATAGGTGGTATTTCGGGTCGGGACCCTTCTTCACTCTACAAGCCTCTTAAATGCCACTGTCGTATCTGCAGTGTGCTCCATAAACACCACCCACTCTCTATACATTCAAAGAAATACTTGCCCTAATCATCTCCTTTAACCTTTCCCCCTCTCATCTTAAAGTCATGTCCTCTGATCTTTGACCTTTCCACCCTGGGGCAAAAGTTCCGATTGTCTACCTTACCGAAGGTTCATCATTTTATATACTTTCGTCAAATCTACCCTCAGTCTCTGACGTTCCAGAGAAAACAACCCAAATATGCCCAACCTCTCCTTATAAACAGTATCCCCGTATCCAGGGGCATTGAGTCTGAAGAAGGGTCTCCACCCGAAACGTCACCCATTCGTTTTCTGGATGCCGCCTGTCCCGCTGAGTTACACCAGCATTTTGTGTCCATTTCTCGATTTAAGCCGGCAGTTCTTTCCTTCGCATTCTGGTAAACCCTTTCCCAATCCTGCATCTCCTCCCTGTATCATGGCAACCAGCTCTGCACTCTTTGACACTTTGACACTGTACACCTTGGCAGTGGACACGTTATTGTCTGCTGAAATGCTAGTTGCGAGGCACTCAGTGTTGGCAATAGATACTGGCCTTACCATGAAGGGGAATAATGACTCACGCGCCACATGTTTCTCATTGAGAATTATCGAAGTGTGAAAGGCCTAGATAGAGTGGACGTGGAAAGAATGTTGCCACTAGTGGGAGAGTCCGGGATCCGAGGGCAGAGCCTCAGGATAAGAGGATGTACCTTTAGAATGTAGGTGAAGAAGAATTTCTTTAGCCAGAGGGTGGTGAATCATTGTAATTCATTGGCACAGACGGGTGTGGCAACCGTCATTGGGTATTTTTGAAGCAGAGATGGACATATTCTTGATTAGTAAAGGTGATAAAGATTGTGGGGACAGGGCGGGAGAGTGAGGTTGAGAGGGAAAGATGGGTCAGCCATGATTGATAGGCTCGATGGGCCGAATGGCCTAACTCTGCTCCTGTGACATATGAACTTGTTATGAACTTATCTACAGGCCTTGAGGTTGGGCACACTACAGTCTGATTCCTCTATGCATCAGGAAGGTGATCTTCCCACCCTCTAAGACCAAACATAAGCACCGCTCCTCTCACTTCCCACTTTGCTCAGAGTAACGTCCTTCCTGAATCGTTTTGCAGAGCAGTTTTGGTGGAAACAGAGGAACCGAAACCGACCCGGCTCCCGAACAGCTCTCTCGTCACGTGTGGGAAGGAACTGCAGATGCTGATTTACACCAAAGTGCCGGAGTAACTCAGCGGGTCAGGCAGCGTCTCTGGAGAAAAGGAATAGGTGGCGTTTCGGGTCGAGACTCTTCTTCAGAGGGAAATGTAGAGGTGGAGGGAGTGGGGTGGGGGGGGGGGGGGGACTGGAGACGAGAAAAGGTCAGACCAAATCAGGGTCAGTAACAGATGATCTCAGGAAGGGTGGAGCCCACAATGGGGTATTGTTGGCTGGGGAAGGTGTGTTAATAAGATGGATACATGGATGGATGCGGACAGTGGGACTGGTGGGACGTCTAGGGTGGGGAGCTCGCTTTTCATAGTAGACTGGCACTTGGCCCTCATCTGCCAGTGTTGCCGCAGGGGGTCAGATCACAACTGTATGTTCCACCGACTTCACTAAACCTTTTTTTGGTCTCGTCTTTGCAACGAGGGCCTGTGATTTGAACAGCCTCCCTCAAACAAGCCTCTCCCAGTCACACACACACACACACACACACACACACACACACACACACACACACACACACACACACACACACACACACACACACACACACACACACACACACACACACACACACACACACACACACACACACACACACACACACACACACACACACACACACACACACACACACACACACACACACACACACACACACACACACACACACACTATCCATGTAAGAAATGTATGATCAGAACTAAATGCTGTTATTTATTTCTCTCCAGAGATGCTGGCTGCGTTACACTGAGTTACTCCAGCATTTGTGTCTCTTTAAACCTGCATCTGCAGTTCTCTCCTACACAAGCTGTTCCTAAACCTGGACGCTGCAGTTTTCAGGCTCCTGTACCTTCTTCCCGATGGCAGGGTTGAAATGAGCATGTGGCCAGGGTGGTGTGGGTCTCTGATGATGCCGGCTGCCTTTTTGAGGCAGCGACTCTGGTAAATCCCTTCGATGGTGGGGAGGTCAGAGCCGATGACGGAGCGGGCAGTGTTCACAACATTTTGTAGTCTCCTTCGTTCGTGGGCATTCAAGGTGCCAAACAAGGTCACGCCGCAACCGGTCCATTAGTTCATTTCCCTTGTCCTGAGAACTGAACCAATTTGTATAAACCGGCATCTGCAGTTCCTTGTTTCCGCATTTTGTTGGCATTTGTCCCAGTCGTTCTATAGACCCACCAGACTCCACTGGGGAATCAGAAAGGCTAAGCTATCATTCCTCACTCGTAATAACGAACCTCCGGCTGGAGATAATGACCCGTCCCCACAGGTTAACCAGCTATTGGCTCAGTGGCGTTCACCGTAATTAGAAAACGTTTTCGAAAGTTCAACATTGAAAGCTGGTGATTTTTCCTTCTGTGGATTAGTGAAGGGGAAGGATTGCAGTTTAGTTCAGCATAGTTTGTTATTGTCATGTGTACAGAGGTAGTGAAAAGCTTGTTTGTTGCGAACTATCCAGTCAGCAAAGTCCCTATTCCTTTCCTCCAGAGAAGCTGTTTGACCGGCTGAGTTACTCGAGCTTTTTGTGTGTGTGTCTTCAGCAAAATGACTTCTCTAACTTCAAGAAAACCCTTCCTTTCCATCCCTCTACAACTATAGTGCTCCAACCAGTTTCCCTGTCCTGCTGACTAATTTTACCGATTGTATGCTTCTTTGTCAAGCTTCCCTCAGTGGAATTCTCTGCCTCGGAGGGCGGTGGAGGCAGGTTCTCTGGATGCTTTCAAGAGAGAGCTAGATAGGGCTTTTAAAAATAGCGGAGTCAGGGGATATGGGGAAAAGGCAGGAACGGGGTACTGATTGGGGATGATCAGCCATGATCACATTAAATGGCAGTGAATGGCCTACTCCTGCCAGTCAGAACTTTTTTCCCAGGGTGGAAATGTCCATGGCGAGAGGGCATAGCTATAAGGTGTAGTTTAGTTTAGAGATACAGCATGGAAACAGGCCCTTCGGCCCACCGGGTCTGTGCCGACCAGCGATCCCCACACATTAACACTATCCTACACTTACTAGGGACAATTTTTACATTTACCAAGCCAATTAACCTCCAAACCTGTACGCCTTTGGAGTGTGGGAGGAAACAGAAAATCGCGGAGAAAACCCACGCAGGTCACGGGGAGAACGTACAAACTCCGTACAGACAGCACCCGTAGTCGGGATCGAACCCGGGTCTCCGGCGCTGCATTCGCTGTAAGGTACCGCTGCGCCACCGTGACTGCCCGGTGAAAGATGAAAGGGGGAAAATATAATGGAGATGTGTGGGGCAAGTTTTTACACAGGGCGTAGTGGGGCCTGGAACGCATTGCCAGGGCTGGGGGGAAGGCAGATATGATAGTGGTGCATAAGATGCTGTTAGATAAGTGTGGGGAACAGAGGTATATGGATGATGTACAAGCAGATGAGGTCAGTTTAACTTGGCATCATATTCAGCACAAACATTGTGGGCCGAAGGGCCTGTTCCGGTGCTGTGCTTTGTGTCTGTTGACCAGGAAACCTTTCTAACGCTCACTGAGAGAACACTGTACTCGTGGAGGCAGCCTTATTTGGCCGAGGTTCAATTAGGGGACCATGTGCTATTCCAGGTCGACGTGAGGGTTTAGGTTTACTATCGTCCTGTGTACTGAGGTACAATTAAAACCTTTGTTTTGCTTGGTGTACAACCAGAACAGATATGCCGTACATAAATACGATCAAGTCAAACTCAAGGTTTCTTTCTACCCCCCCCCCCATTACAATCTGTTGAAGGGTCTCGACCCGAAACGTCACTTATCCACATTCTCCAAAGATGCATGCTGACCTGCTGAGTTACACCAGCACTCTGCATCTTGTCTGGGAATGTTTGCCGGACTATTTCACGGGGAGTTGGAGTCACACGTGAGCCAGGGTCCCTTCTCTGGAGCACATTGTGTGGTGAACCAGGAATGGATTGGTTTCCCGATCTCCGCTACTAATGTGAAAATAACCTGGGTGATGGATGGATGTGTTCTGAACGCAATAAATGTGATCCATCTACACCCTGATGTTTTATCATTCCTTCAATACATGAGCCACAGATTATGTCCCAGAAGGCATTTGAGTTTATGTGCCCATTATCCTTCTGTGCGGTGACTGCCTTCCCCAAGCATCAATCTTTATATCGTGGAACGAGCTTTTACAAAAAAATGTGATCATCTGCTGGTAAAAGCGGTTCCCGTGGTGCGGTTTTGAACCGTGTTCCAGACGCACGATAAGTCAATGCTGGGTTGGCTCGCCCACGTTGGATTTGGTGACGGTGGTGACCAGGGCGGGATGTCGCCTCACACAGAACGTCAGGCGCGAAGGCCGGCGCCGTGGCGCAGCGGTAGAGTTGCTGCCACAAAAACGCCAGAGACCCGGGTTCGCTCCTGACTACAGGTGCTGTCTATCCTGAGTTTGCACGTTCTACCTGTGAGCGAGTGGGTTGTCTTTTTTTTAAAAATATTTTTATTCGAAGCATATACATATCATAAACAAAACACAATTTGTTTATCCAGTTACATATTAACACAACACAGCTTCTGTTTTTTTTTTCATATACATTTTTTGGAAAGATAAGAGTTATAGAGAAAAAATAAAATAAGGGAAGAGAAAAAGGAAACTATAAGCTAGTAGAGAAAGGAGGGAGAAAAAAAATAATTACCAATAACACAATTTTGGAGATAGGTTCGTAGATTATAGAGTGTAATTATTCATCCAGTACTGGATTCAACATGTGGGTTTTCTCCAGGCACTCCGGTTTCCTCCCACACTCCCAAAGACGTCCAGCTTTGTAGGGTAATTGGCTTTGGGAAAAATTGGAAATTGTTCCCGGGGTGACCATTGGTCGGATTCGGCGGATTCGGTGCGCCAAATGGCCCACGCAATCACAGGGAGAACGTACCGCCAGCTCCGATAGTCAGGATCGAACCCGGGTCTCTGGCGCTGTAAGAGCAGCAACTCTTGTCCCTCTCACCTTAAACATGTGTCTTGCTCTTGTGTTTAAGAAGGAACTGCTGATGCTGGAAAATCGAAGGTAGACAAAAGTGCTGGAGAAACTCAGCGGGTGCAGCAGCATCTATGGAGCGAAGGAAATAGGCAACGTTTCGGAACGTTTTGATCAGCCATGATCATATTGAATGGCGGTGCAGGCTCGAAAGGCCGAATGGCCTACTCCTTCGGGTTTCGGCCCGAAACGTTGCCTATTTCCTTCGCTCCATAGATGCTGCTGCACCCGCTGAGTTTCTCCAGCACTCTTGTCTACCTGTGTCTTGCTGTTTTTAATTCCCCTTCCCTGTGAAAAAGACAGCATTCACCCTCATGATTATATACACTGTAGGATCACCCCTCAGCTGCCTGCACTCTGAGGAATAAACTTCTAGCCTGCCCAACACCTCCTTACAGCTCAGCCCCTCAAGTCCCGGCTATGTCCTCATAAATCTTCTCTGCACCTTTTCCCAGTTTGATGACAAGCTTTCTCTAACACCTCTCTGCCCTTTGGCCTCCACTAATCAAAGAAAGCATCTTGCCAGAGTTATAACTACCCGATCTACCTGCTCTTTAAAGTGGGCGAGCATCTGAATGGGCAGAGAGACTCTACATGATTATAATTGAGCCGTCCACAGTGGACAAATACACGACCAAGGGAATAATTTTTAGTGCAAGGTAAAGTCCGATGAAAGGCAGTTTGAGTGTCGTTAAATCAGGTTGCTAGTAGTTCAGGGCTGCTCTCTAGTTGTGGGTTGGATGGTCCAGTTGCCTGATAACAGCTGGGAAGAAACTCTTCCTGAATCTGTAGCTATGCGTTGTCACACTTCTCTACCTCGTGCCTGATGGGAGAGGGGCAAAGAGGGGTGAGACTGGTCCTTGCTTATGTTGTTGAGGCAGCGTGGTGTAGACAAAGTCAATGGAAGGGAGGTTGGATTAGTGCAGATGGGCAATTGCTGGATAGTATGGCTGCGCTGGGCCGAAGGGCCTCTTTCTGTGCTCCATGACTTTAGAATTACGAGATAACGCGTGGAAACATGCCCTTCGGCCCACCAGGTCCACACCGACCATCGATCATCCGTGCACTGGTTCTATCCGACACACTTGGGACAATTTACAGAAACCAATTAACCAATAAACTTGCACATCTTTGGGAGTGTGGGAGGAATCTCACGCGGTCACGGGGAGAAGGTATAACCTCCGTACAGATAGCATCCGTAACCAGGATCGACCCAGGATCTCTGCCGCTGTAAGGCAGCAACTCTACTGCTGCGCCACCGTGCCGCCCCATTCTGATTGTCAATGAGAACTGGGAAATTGGAGCTAGTGTGTGGTTGTCGTGGGTGACAGGAATTGTTATAGATAATCTAGACTGTGATTGATTATCATAATCGTAATTTATTTTTGCAACATACGAGGAATTTGATTTGCCATACAGTCATACTAAAAAAGCAACAAGACACACAACTACATAAAAAATGGACATAAACATCCACCACAGCGGCTCCCCCACATTCCTCGCCGTGATGGAAGGCAATAAAGTCCTATCTTCTTTCTCCCGCGGTCGGGGGAGTCGAACCATCTGCAGCCGGCGATCGAAGTTCCCTCGTCGGGGCGGTCAAAGCTCCCTCGACTTGGAGCTCCCGAAGTGGACCCCTAACCAAGGGACCGCGAGCTCCACGTTGTTAAAGACCGCAGACTCCCGCGGTTGGAGCTCCGAAGCCGCGCCACCATTTTAGGCCGCAGTGCAGACGGAGATAAGTCTCATCTCCGTCGAGGAGAGAGATAAAACGAGTTTCCCCCAACCCCCATCCACAACTATGGGCGGGGGTTATCTAGCTTGCCTCTTTCTGTGCATTACTCCTACAGGTTCAAAGTGGTCCAACAAGATATTGGAGGGTTACACAAAAAAAGCTGGAGAAACTCAGCGGGTGCAGCAGCATCTATGGAGCGAAGGAAATAGGCAACGTTTCGGGCCAAAACCCAAGGGTTTCGGCCCGAAACGTTGCCTATTTCCTTCGCTCCATAGATGCTGCTGCACCCGCTGAGTTTCTCCAGCTTTTTTGTGTAACCTTCGATTCTCCAGCATCTGCAGTTCCCTCTTAAACAAGATATTGGAGGGATTGTCAGCCATTTATTAGTATAGTTTAGAGATACAGCGTGGATACAGGTCCTTTGGCCCACCGAGTCACTCCATACACTCCGTACTATCCGACACACAAGTGACAATTTACTGAAGCTAATTAACCATCAAACATGCATGTCTTTGGAGTGTGGGAGGAAACCGGAGCAGCCGGAGAAAACCCACGCAGTCACAGGGAGAATATTCAAAGTCTGCACAGACAGCACCCCCAGTCAGGATCAAACCCGGGTCTCTGTGCCACTGTGCCACCGCTTAAAAAACACACATTATTACAGAGTGAGACATCTTTGCTCCTCTCCTGCTCACAACCCGTTCCCCACAACCAGTCCGTTTTCAGGAAAGGAAACATTAAAGACAGGCATTGCTGACAGCCTCAGCAATTTCCAAATTACTTGTGAACTGGGGACGCCGTTTTAAAAGTGGGAGAGCAAACTCCGAATTTATTCAGAGCAATAGGACCAAGTATCGGTTGTAGTGAAACATATAGACCAGGGAACCATGTACCTTGTGATGTGATGCAGGTTAAAGGTGTATACTCCTGTGCTACAGCCAAGCATTGAGAAAGATAGGGTGAGAGAGAATGAGGGAGAGAGGATGACAGGGAGGGGGAGAGAGTGAGAGTGTGGGGGAGAGAGTGAGAGTGGGGGAGTGAGAGTAGTGGGGGAGAGGGGGAGAGAGTGGGGGAGGGGAGGGGAGTGAGAGTGTGGGGGAGGGGAGTGAGAGAGTGAGAGGTGAGAGAGAGAGAGAGAGTGGGGGAGTGAGAGTGAGGGGGAGAGGTGTGAGAGTGTGGGGGTGATAGTGGGGGAGTGAGAGAGAGGGGGAGAGAGTGAGAGTGGGGGAGTGAGAGGGGGAGAGAGTGGGGGAGTGAGAGTGAGGGGGAGAGAGAGAGAGTGAGGGGAGAGAGAGTGTGAGTGAGTGAGGTGAGTGGGGAGAGAGTGAGTGTGGGGGGGAGAGAGAGTGAGTGTGTAGGGGAGAGAGTGAGAGTGTGGGGGGAGAGAGTGAGTGTGTAGGGGAGAGAGTGAGAGTGTGGGGGGAGAGAGTGAGTGTGTAGGGGAGAGAGTGAGAGTGTGGGGGGAGAGAGTGAGTGTGTAGGGGAGAGAGTGAGAGTGAGGGGGAGAGAGAGAGAGTGGGGGAGAGAGAGAGAGTGAGGGGGAGAGAGTGAGAGTGTGGGGGAGAGAGTGAGAGTGAGGGGGAGAGAGTGAGAGTGACGGGGAGAGAGTGAGGGGGGGGGAGAGAGAGAGTGAGTGTGTAGGGGAGAGAGTGAGAGTGGGGGGGAGAGAGTGAGAGTGTGGGGGGAGAGAGTGAGAGTGTGGGGGAGAGAGTGAGAGTGAGGGGGAGAGAGTGAGAGTGAGAGGGAGGGGAGAGAGTGAGGGTGGGGGAGAGAGAGTGAGGGTGGGGGAGAGTGTGGGGGAGAGAGTGAGAGTGAGAGGGGGAGAGAGTGAGAGTGTGGGGGGAGAGAGAGTGAGTGTGTAGGGGGGAGAGAGAGTGAGAGTGGGGGGGGAGAGAGTGAGAGTGAGGGGGGAGAGAGTGAGAGTGGGGGTGAGAGGAGAGGGAGGGAGAGAGAGGAGAGTGTGGGAGGAGAGAGGGGGAGAGGAGAGAGGGGAAGAGGGGGAGAGAGAGGGGAGAGAGAGAGAGAGGGGACAAAGTTCGGGCAAACTTTTAGAGAGTTTCAAATATTGGCAGAGAGAGAGAGAGGGGGGAGAGAGAGAGAGTGGATGGAAGGGAGAAGAGAAAGGGGGAGATATGGAGGGATAGAGAGGTGGGGATGGAGGGAGTGTGGTGGAGGGGGAGAGGGGGAGAGGGGAGAGGAGGTGAGGATTGCGTGGGGAGGAGGAGAGAGTGGGGGTAAGAGGAGGAATTATGGAGAAGGGTGAGGGGGGGAGGGAGGGGAGAGAGGAGGGGGGGAGGGGGAGAGGGATGAGGAAGAGAGGAGAGAGGAGAGAGTAGAGAGGGAGAGAGGGGTGTGGGGGAGAGAGAGGGAGGGAGGGGAGGTGAGAGGAAAAAAAATGAGAGGTATGAGGAGTTATGACGGGAAGCAAATGAGTGTGAGAGAGAAAGTCTGAGGGATTGAGCAAGAGAGGAAAAGAGAGAGCGAGTGAGAGAGAGAGCAGGAGCCGAGGAGAGGGAGGAGGGGGACGTGGGGGAAAACAGCTGCAGGGACAATCAGTAAGATGTGAAAAATCACCCGTAGTCCAGGAAAGAAAAAAAAACGAAAGGACAAATAATGCTGAGTACAAACGAACTAAATCTCAAATGAGCTGTGGTATGAGATTGAAAGTCTGAGGGAAATCTTGAGCAAGAGGAAAAGACGTTGGGAGGCGAGTGAGAGAGCAGGAGAAGCGAGGAGGAAGGGAGGAGAGACCTGTATAAAACAGCTGCACCCCCCCTCAATATATGTTGAAAAAATCACCTGGGCTCCCTCCATCTTGAAAACTCCATCCACCTATACAGGAAAAATCTCCCCTCCCTGCCCTCTCTAACGGCTATTCTTGAACTCCCTGACACCCTCTCTCCCCCACAAACAATGAAACCTCTCTTCCAAAACACCTCAATCCCCCCTCCCACCACCCTCTCTCTCTCTCCTCTACCCCTGACCTCTCCCCAATCTCTCTCAAACCCACATCTCCGGACTCTGTCTCTCTCCCACCGGTCTCCCCACTCTCCCCCCCATCTACCTCTCCCCCCCTGTCCCTCCCCTCCCCCACCCTCCCCTCCCCTCTCTTCCCTCTCTCCCCACTCCTCCCCACCCTCCCTCTACTCCCCACCTCCCTCTCCCCCCAACCTCCTCCTCCCCTCCTCCCCACCCCTCCCTCTCTCCCCACCCTCCCTCTACCTCCCTCTCCCCCTTCCCTCCACTCCCCCCCTTCCCCTCTCTCTCTTCCCCCCCCTCCTCCCTCTCCCTCTCTCCCCTCTCCCCCCCCCTCTCCCCACTCTCCCTCTCTCCCTGCCCTCTCTCCCCACTCTCCCTCTCTCTCCACTCTCCCTCTCTCCCCACTCTCCCTCTCTCCCCACTCTCCCTCTCTCCCCACCCTCCCTCTCCCCCTCCCTCTCTCACTGCCCCTCTCTCCCCACACACTCTCCCATGGGTGTGGTGTAGATGTGATGGAGAGAGGGGGCATGTCGGTGGGCTCCAGGGTCCGGGACTAACATGCGGAGGTGGGGAGTGAGTGAGTGCGTGTAGCACTAACCCTGGGCCAGCGCGGGGGCAGGTTTGAGGGGGATGTACTCAGGTCATTGGAAAGGAATGGTAAGGTGGTCCCGGGGGGGATTGACTGCTCCGAGCCACAGAACATTCTCTCTGCCAACCTGCCCTCGGGTCACAAAGCAGGAGGCTGAGAAATAAAGGCAGTGTCAGGAGATTTACTGTAATCGGCCTGTTGCATTTATGAGATCCCATTTGGCCACAAGCAAAGCAGAGACTCAAGTGGATTCTGCCGTCTCGTTAACTCTTTCAGGGCTGGTTTCTGTCCGGTCTCCTTCTTGGTTTTTATTTTCGGTCCATAAGATCGGTCGACATTCGGCCCATCAAGTCTACCCCACCATTCAACCGTGGCTGATCTTGTTTCCCTCTCAACCCCATTCTCCTGCCTTCTCTCCGTAACCCTTTCATGCCCTTGCTAATCAAGAAACGAACCGTTTCTGTGGTTGTGTCTACTTGCCCTGGAGACCTGCGTTCAATCCTCACCATGGCTGCTGTCTGTGTGGAGTTTGCATGTTCTCCCTGCGACCATGTATTCTCTGCTTTCCTCCCACATCTTAAAGACGTGCGGGTTTGAAGGTTTATTGGCCTCTGTGAGTTGCCCGTGTGCGGGGAGGGTGCAGAACCAGTGTGTGAGCTGGTGATTGATGGTCAGCATGGACTCGGTGGGCTGAATGGCCTGTTTCCACACTGCATCCTTAAACTAAACGGAACTAATCTAAACACTGATACTGTATGTTCCGCAAGTATCCATCCACTCCAGAGTTGTGTGTGCAGTATGTACACATGCCCATGCTGTGTGTACACACAACACAATAGGCCATATGTATACACAGACACACTTACACGCACATGTCCGCACATGCAAATACATACACAGGTGCAGAGAGGAGGTAGTTGAGGCAGGTACGACAACAACATTTAAATGACATTCGGACGGGTACCTGGATACGACAGGTTTAGTGGGATATGGGCCAAACGTGGGCAGGTGGGGCTAGTGTAGATGGGACATCCTGTTTGGCGTAGGTAGGCTTCGCCCCAGGGCCAAGACATGCACATGAGTACAGACTGACACACATGTGTGAGGACCGACAGATGTACAATATGTGTACATGTAGAAATGTATCTGCACACGTATATTCAGACAGAAACATTCTCACACACATACTAAGACACACTGCCTTGGCAACTGGAAGCAGGGTCGCCATTGGTGGAGCGAATAGAATTGGGAAGGGCCAATTGCAGTGCTCAGGGAGGAGGAGTGGGGACTGGAAGAGGGGTGACAATGGGACAGGGATGTTGGAATCAAGGAGGCTTTGCATTGGCGGCCAAGGAGACGGCTTGGATCAGGAAGTGTAAGGGGAGACGAGGCACAGCGCCAGTCCAGAGTTTTGGATGCTCGTGTTCCCAGAGGATAGCAGTAGAGACTCTTGCCTCGGCCAGGGGCATGTGGTATAGTTTAGTTTAGTTTAGTTTAGAGATACAGCGGGAAGACAGGCCCTTCGGCCCACCGGGTCTGCACCAACCAGCGATCCCCGCACATTAACACCATCCTACATACACTTGGGACAATTTTACATTTATACCAAGTCAATGGACCCACAAACGTACATCTTTGGAGCATGGGAGGAAACCGAAGCTCTCAGAGAAAACCCACGCGGTCACGGGGAGAACGTACCGACAGCACCCGCAGTTGGGATCGAACCCGAGTCTCTGGCACTGCAATGCCACGGTAGTGCGGGTGTGTACGTGTGTGTATTACCGTTGTGCCACCGTGCCGCCCAGGTTGGGTAAACAAGGAGGTGACTCAGGCAATGTTGGCATGACTGAAACGGAGGGCAATGGTATGATCATGTAGCAATCTCCCTGAGTCTGTATCTCCCTCAGGACACAACCTGAGGACACAAAGTGCTGGAGTAACTCAGCGGGTCAGGCAGCTCTGGAGAACATGGATAGGTGACGTATCAGGTCGCGACCCTTCTTCAGACTGATTGTAAGGGGGGGGGGGGGGGGGGGGGAGGAAGGAAGAAGCTGGAAAGGGGGAGAGTCAGGGCAGAGTTTGTCAGGTAATAGGGGGACACGGGCGAGGGGGGCTTATGATAGGCAGATAGTTGGAACAAAGGTCAGAGATAAGAATACAAGGTGTGAGAGGTGCAGCTTGTGAAGCAAAGTGGGTGGGGGGGGGGGAAGTAGCAGAGGGGGAGGGGAGAAATAGGTGGGAGTCCAGGTGGGCCACAGGGAATGGAAGGGGGGGGGGGTGTCAGGGAGAAAAGGGGAGAAGGTGTTGGGGGGAATAGTTAATAATTGGATAATTCAATGTTGGAATTGGATAATTCAAGTTCATACCAAAGATAGACACAAAATGCTGGAGTAACTGCGGGACAGGCAGCATCTCTAGACAGAAGCAATGGGTGACATTTCGGGTTGAGCCTCTTCTGCCTGTCCCATTGAGTTACTCCAGCATTTTTGCACTTTTCTTCGATAACCAGTTATCTCAGATAAACCAGCATCTGCAGTTCCTCCCTACACATCCATGTACCTACTGTTGGGTTGTACGGTACCCAAGTGGAATATGAGGTGCTGTTCCTCCAGTTTGCGTGTGGCCTCACTCTGCGAATGTAGGAGGCCCAGGACAGAAAGGTCAGTGTGGGAACGGGAAGGGGAGTTAATATGGCTAGCAACCGGGAGATCCAGTAAGCCTTGGCGGACCGAGCGCAAGTGTTGGGCGTATCGGCCGCCGAGTCTACGCTTGGTCTCGCCAATGTACAGGAAGCCACATGGGGAACACATTGATGCAGTGGATGAAACCCTGAGGCTAATTGCTGAGGACGATCTGACATTGGGTGACTGAGCGGAGCCTGAGCACAGGCTGGGATCTGCACAGCTAAGTAATGCAGTGAGGCTTGGCATCGCTCCATTCACACAGCAGGGAACACTTTATTGACGTTTATATAATGCAGCCCTTCCCTGCTCTAAGCTGCTCCTTCAGAGTGCTGGAATACATTACACTGTGTCTGTCCTGCACTCAGTAATTTAGAAACCCAACAATGCATCCTTTCTGGTTTTGTACGCCTGCCAAAGAGAGGTGATACTGTAGCTGCAACCCATCAAGGGCATTAATGCACCGTTTAGTTTGCTTTCTAATTCACTGGTGTCCGCACAGACAGTGCAAAGTTGATTGGAAAGCTATTTATTTGAAAGAGCCTCTTGGAGAAAGAGAGTCGGCAAGCCAGGGGGTTAAATGGCATCCCGCGTTTAGGTGGAAAAAATATAGCTGGAGTTCGTGGCGTTTGCTTTAAAATCAGGACCGCGGACCTTTCCAAACCACAGAGAGCAAACTCCATCAAAATGCTTGACGCAGTCACTCTCTGGTAAATAGTACACCGGAAGGAAATATTTGGACGGCTGTCAGAGTGAGGAAGTGGCTGGGTTTCAGGCCAAGGCTGACCTCGGCGGATCCCCACGGATCGCACACGCTGGCAGCGCTGAGCTAAGTGGCTTCGTATGTGAAGCGGCAGCGAGGGAAAGGATTGATTTCACTTCTACTTCCTCTGCTGACGGAACCACATTCAACCTCCTGTAGCCCACACCAGTGTGGTGTGCAGTTCCTGTAAACCTACTCAATCACACGCACACGCACACTCACTCACGCACATTCACACACACTCACTCACACATTCACTCACACACTCACACGTACACTCACTCGCACTCACACACCCACATGCACACTCACTCACACAAACACACTCACGCATACATTCATGCACACACACACACGTACTCAATCACACATACACACTCATATACACGCATACTTACATTCACACACACACACTCAATCACACACACGTAGAGGCATAGACAAATACACACATATTCACACGCATACAGATACAGATGTACACACATACGCACAGATGCACAGACTGTCACACACGGCTGGAGAACGGGAGCTCCACACAGACACATGTCACACAACCACATGTGCGAGCACACGAGTCACCGCCGCTCCCCACACCAGACGATGGTGAGATGTGCACACACAGCCCCCGGGTCGTTCAGGCTGGAAGCCGCTCCATAAATAGACACACACACACAGATACAGATAAAAACACAAACAACGCAGACATAGATACAGATGCCCCACAGAGGCATAGACACAACATATCACACACAAGATACAGATGCAACACACACGCAGTGCGCAGAAGAACACAAGCACGCAACCATGTGTATGTACACGACACACCACACACACCCATTTAGTCACACACACAATCACACGTACATGCAAACACACGCACACAGTCTGAACCCTCTCCCCTTCCTGGTTCTTAATGGCACAAGGGACCTCCTTCATGAGTTCTCCCAAGCCTAACCCTAATGATCTCTCAAAGGGTGGCACAGTGACGCAGCTGGTAGAGCTGCTGCCTCACAGTGCCAGAGACCCGGGTTCAATCCTGATCTCAGGTGCTGTCTGCACAGAGTTTGCATGTTCACCCTGTGATTGCGTAGTTTACCTCTGGGTGCTCTGGTTTCCTCCCACATCCCAAAGACATGCAGGTTTGCTGTAAATTGCCCCCTAGTGTGTAGGGAGTGGATGAGAAAGTGGGATAACATATGACTAGTGTAAACAGGTGATCGCTGGTCAGCATGGACTCGGTGGGCTGAAAGGCCTGTTTCCATGATGTATCTCCAAACTGAACTAAAACAATCCATAGACACAAATAGCTGAAGTAACTCAGCAGGTCAGGCAGCATCTCCGGAGATAAAGGATAATATGGCATTTTGGGTCGACCAGAAATATCACCTATTCCTTTTCTCCAGAGATGCTGCCTGACCTGATGAGCTATTTCAGCTTTTTGTGTCTATCTTCGGTGTAAACATCCGCAGTTCCTTCCCACACACAAAATAAAATACAGTGTGCCTGGACACACGGGCTTCCAAAGAATGAACCTAGGCGTGGAGTGGTAGAATTTGCAATTGATCCGGATCCTTTTACATTTCACACATTCCAGGAAGGATTATTGCGAGATGACATGTAAAGAGAATTCCTGCTGAGTTTCTAACGACCCGCTCAGTTCCGGCTCGCCCCTCTTCATGAGATCGCCCCCTGTCAACAATGTGTTCTTTTTGGAGATCTCTGCACTTTTATTTTGGCCTTTGTGGGATGCCGCGTGTTTGTGAAGGAGAGGGAGGCTGACTCAGTCTAAAGGGCCTGTCACACTTTGGCGATGACAGGCGACTGCCGAAAAAGGTTCAACATATTGAAACATTTTCTGCGACAGTGGCGACAATTTGGGCTGTCTTAGGTTGTCGCCAGGTTAACGTAGTTTGTCACTGGTGCTGACTTCAATTAATTCCATTGTCCTAGTCGCTGGCAATTGCCTAAAAAATCGCCTAAGTGGGACAGGCCCATTACAGTCTGAAGAAGGGTCTCGACCCGAAATGTCACTGATTCCTTTTCTTCAGAGATACTGCCTGACCCGCTGAGTTACTCCCAACTTTTTGTGCCTGACTTGGGTTTGCTAAGACTTGCCTCTTGTTGGGCCCCTTCCCCAGGTATCGGTTTCTCGGTACCCGGAGTCATACCTAAGCCTTTTTGCTCCCTGGATGAATCAAACACGGACACAAGGAACCGCAGATGCAGAGGAGACTCAGTCACTGTTCAAAGCAGACTTTGTTAGATTTTGCGATAATAAAGGGCTGAATGTTTGTGGCCAGGTGGTCTTCTGCAGGGGTCGGTGCTGGGACCTCTGTTGTTTTTATACAGATAAATGAATTCAACAACTTAGAAACAAAGAATTGCAGATGCTGGTTTATACAAATAGATGCAAAGTACTGGAGTAACTCAGCGGGCCAGGCAGCATCTCTGGAGAAAAAGGATGGGTGACCATTTCGGGTCAGGGCCCTTCTTCAGACTGGGTTTGAAGAACTCCAGTCTGAAGAAGGGTCCCGACATGAAACGTCACCCATCCTTTTCCTCCAGAGATGCTGCCTGACCCGTAGTTACTGCAGCACTTTGTATCAATCTTCGACAATATTCATCATGTGCGGCACCAGGCACTTGGGGTTTGATCGTGACCTCGGGTGCTGTCTGTGTGGTGTCTGCTCGTTCTCCGTGGCCGCGGGGGCTTCCTCCCCGCGCTTCGGTCTCTTCCCACATCCCGATGACGTGCCGGTTATTCTTTTCTCTGTAAATTGCCCTGAGTTGGTGTGAAAGTGGGATAACATAGAACTAGTGTGAACCGGTGATCGATGGCCAGCATTGCCTCGCTGGGCCGAAGGGCCTGTTGCCTTGCTGCATCTTTCAATTCAATTCAAAGAAGTGTTGGGTGGGCTGATTAGTAAGTTTGCAGGTGGCACAAAAATTGGTGGATAATGAGGGAGATTGTCACGGGAGGGGATACCCCAGGGAGAGACCAGTTGGAAATGTGGGAAGAGAAATGACAGATGGAGTTGATCTGATGTGCTGCACTTTAGGAGGTCAAATGTAGGAGGAACATTTATAGCAAACGTTGCGATCCTCAGGGAGTCCATAGCTCCCTGACATTGGCAACAATTAGATAGGGAGGGAATGAAAGCCGGCAACACAACTGTGTGCTTTGTGTATGAAGGAACTGCAGATGCTGATTTAAACCAAAGATAGACACAAAATGCAGGAGTAACTCAGCGGGACAGGCAGCATCTCTGGCGAGAAGGAATGCGTGACGTTTCGGGTTGAGACCCTTCTTCAGATGTATGTGCTTTATTGGTTGAGATATTGACATGTACGTTAGGAAGTCACGTTGCACAGCTGTATGAAGTAGTGGTTAGGTCACGTTTGGAGTGTTGCGTGTAGTTATGCATGTCAGTTCATTTATATCGCACTTTTATCCGTAACTGTGATAGTCGTAGTTACAACACACGAGTACAAGCAAACCATAAGCAACAGGTACAGGGAGAAAAGAGGCCAAGGTGCAGAATATAGTGTGACAGCGTTGGAGCATTACAGTCACAGAAAAAGTCCAAGATTAAAAAAAAGCGCGTCCATAATGAGGTAGGTTGCAAGATTGGAACAACACCCGAGCATCCCAGTAGTCTGAGGGCACAAAAAGCCAGAAAGCAAGAGGGGCAAAGTTTAAATGAGATGTGTGGGACAGGGTTTTGACACAGACATAGGGGGGTGCCTGGAACACACTGCCGGGGTGGTCAGAAGGAATAGTAGAATTAGGCCCATCTTCTACTCCGCCATTCATTCATGGTTGATCTATCTCTCCCTCCTAGCCCCAATCTCCTGACCTCCCCATAACCTCCGACACCTGAGGTGTCGAGGCCAATATAATAGTGGGGATTTACGAGCCTTTTAGACAGGCACAGACAGACAGACTACGAATGCTGTCTGTGCGGAGTTTGCATGTTCACCCTGTGATCACGTGAACATTCTCCGGGTGCTCCGGCTACCCCCACACTCCAAAGACATACAGGTTTGTTGGCTAATTTAGCTTCTGTAAATTGTCTCCAGTGTGTAGGATAGTGCTATTGTACGGGGATCGCTGGACGGCACGGACTCGATGGGCTGAATGGCCTGTTTCTGCGCTGTCTCTCTAAACTAAACTAAGAATACAATCAAACCGCACACAAGTACAACAGGGACAAGGAGAAAAATATCGTGCAAATATAGCTTTAGTTACATATGTTTATGATAGTGGGATTTAAGATAAATAAGTCGGGAATGGAGGGATATATGGATTCTGTGCAGGCAGAGGAAATTAGTTGATGGCATCATGTTCGGCATGGACATTGTGGGCTGAAGGGCCTGTTCCTGTGCTGTATTGTTCTCTGTTCTATGAAGGGGTGGCAGGAGTCCTTGTGAGCAGCCCTGGTGCTGAGTCTGTGCTCTGCCCTCTCCTACACAGGCGGCATTGGAAGCCTCTTCCTGGATACAGAAGATGGAACGTCAGTGGAGGACATCAGTAAGTGGACGGTGGAGGACGTCTGCAACTTCATCACCGGTCTCTCTGGCTGTGCGGAGTACACCCAGGTAAAGCTACCCAGTCACAGACCGTTCAATGGTTTCTATACTGTCGCCTGTACCGGCGGCTACAGTGAAACACACTTGTTGCATGCAGCTCGGCAAGACTATCCTCGTACACAAACCCAATCTCCCCGGTTAGTACAGAATGCACAGAGCCGTCCGTACGCAAGAGGCTCCATGTTACAGTCCCAGCTCCACCGGCCACCAAGACCCGTTGCAGCCGTTCCCCCCCATTCCAGTCATCCCCCTTCTTGCACAGCCCCCTCCAGCCCTCGTCCCCTGGGTCCAAACTCGAGGGCGCGGAAAGTAAGACGGTAAGAAGGCAGCACGGAAACACGGCCCTTCGACCCAACTTGCCCATGCTGATCAACAAGCCCCATCTGCACTAGTCCCACCTGCCGATCTCCCTCTAAACCTTTCCAATCCATGTACCCGTCTAAATGTCTCTTAAGTGCTATGATACTACCTAACATAACTGGAACCTTCAACAGCTCGTTCCATACACCCATCACCCTTTGTGTAAAAAAAGTTACCCCTCAGGTTCCTATAAAATCTTTCCCCCTTCATCTTAAACTGGAGACCTGTCTGCCTTGGTCACTGTCGTTACAATTCACACTGAATCCTGCAGTGACTTTAGTCCAGTCCCAGTTTAGAACATTGCTGCTTGAGATTGGGACCTCTGGGATCAGTGTCAGTTCCAGCCACACTCACAGCTAGGGGGAGAATACATGTCTCGGACCTGCAAGTATGTTCCCAGTCGCTCGCAAAGGGATTCCCATTTAACATCCCTCACAGGGATGCCTCACAGCACCAGAGACCTGGGTTCGAACCTGACCTCGGGTGCTGTCTGTGTGGAGTTTGCACGTTCACCCTGCGTGGATTTCCTACGGTGCCCTGGTTTCCTCCCACATCCCAAAGACATGCATGTTTGTAGGTTAGTTGGCCTCTGTAAATTTCCCCTAGTGTGTAGGGGATTGATGAGAAAATGGGATAACATAGAGCTAATGTGAACATGGTTAGCATGGACTCGATGGGCCAAAGGGCCTGTTTCTATGCTGTATCTCTAATCCAAACTCCAATCCCAGTAGTAATGGGACTGTGTAATCCTAGAATTGCTACCCATTTCCTTGGAACATACAGCACAAGAACAGGTCCTTCAGCCCACAATGTCCATGCCGACCATGATGCCAAGTTTATCTCTTAACTTCCTGCACATCATTCTTACCCCTCCATTCCCTGCATATCCATGTGCCTCTACGAAAGTCTCTTAAATGCCATTATCATGTCTGCCTCCACCACCAGCCGTCAGCTTGTTCCAGGCACTCGTTACTCTGTACAAAAATCTCCTTTAAACTTTGCCCCTCTCACCTTGCAGCCATACCCTCCAGTCTTTGATGGGATGTGGGCCCACCTGATAGCCCCTGTGTAGCTGACCCTGGTGGCTCTTGTTACAACAGGCGGCACGGTGGCGCAGTGGTAACGTTGCTGCCTTCCAGCGTCAGGGACCCGGTTTCTCGATCCTGACCTTGGGTGCTGTCTGCGTGGAGTTTGCAAGTTCTCCCTATGACCGTGTGTTTTTTCACCGGGTGCTCCGGTTTCTTCCCACATTCCAAAGACGAAGAGGTTTGTAGGTTAAACGGTTTCGGTAAAAATCATAAAAATTGTCCCTAGTGTGTGAGCATTGGTCGGTGCAGACTTGATGGGCCAAAGGGCCTGTTTCCGCGCTGTATCTCTAAAGTCGAAAGTAAAACTGTGTGGCTCAGTGGGCACAGGTGGGGATCTCGGTGTAGGAGAGGTGTCCAGCAGAGAGCCAAAGAGGTGACTTTCACCTCTGAACCATAATACTGAATCAGTCAGGATTTCCTCAGTCCCAGACCATTATACCCTTTCATTCATATTTACTGTATTTACTGTAGAGATACAGCGCGGAAACAACACTTCAGCCGACCAAGTCCGCGTCGCCCACTGATTGGGGATGATCAGCCATGATCACATTGAATGGCAGTGCTGGCTCGAAGGGCCGAATGGCTTACTCCTGCACCTATTATCTATTGGCCAGCGATCCCCGCACATTAACACTATCCTAGACACACTAGGGGCAATGTACAATGTCACCAAGCCAATTAATCTACAAACCAGTACGTCTTTGGAGTGCGGAAGGAAACCAAAGATCTCGGAGAAAACCCACGCAGTCACTGTGAGAACGTACAAACTCCGTACAGGCAGCACCCGTGGCCAGGATCGAACCCGGGTCTCCAGCGCTGTAAGGCAGCAACTCTACCGCCGTGCCCGCCCTGAAATTTGTTTAAATTTTTTTTGTAAAGTGTCTATTTCATGATTTGAACCCACATTTCTGCAGTGAGTAACCCTGAGGCAGCTTTACCCCCCCTTACGTGCAATCTACTGTGAATCCCTGACTCTAAATTGGACTTTTAACAGCCTGCATGTTGAAGCTTCCAAGGCAGTGACATGTGTAAAGACACACATATCGATCTGATCAATCTCGACTTGAAACACTTGGTTCAATTTGCTCAAACCTCATGCATTTGGGAGCCACTGTTATTGATTAAATAATAACTAGAAATGGCTCTCACCTGAAGCTGGGGGTTTTTAAATGTACAAACATACCCAAAACCTTCATGGAATTGACTGGATATGGATAAGCAGCCATGTCTGCTTAAGCTGGACCGTGTGAGTGGCTTCCCCTGCTTAAGTAAGGAGTTGAAATGTCGCGTTTCTGAGATTCCCTAACAAAGATTGTGGCATGAAACAAGCGCTGTGCGAGATCCTCGTAAATTGAAGGCATTATCCGCAGAAGCCATCAGCCAGCAGGCATTCATCACCCGTTTTATTTGACATGCAGGTGTTTAGAGAACAGGCAATCGATGGTGAAACGTTGCCCCTTCTAACAGAGGAACACTTACTGAGCACCATGGGGTTGAAACTGGGACCAGCACTAAAAATAAGAGCACAGGTAACTCTTACTTCATTATGAACAGAACGAGTTCCCATTACAGCCACAAAAAGCTGCAGTAAATCAGCGGGACAGGCAGCATCTCATGAGAGAAGGAATAGGTGATGTTTCAGGTCGAAGCCCCTCTTCAGGGTCTAAAGAAGGGTCTCAACCCGAAACGTGGCGGAAGAAAGGTTTCAACTTGAAGCGTCACCATTCCTTCTCTCCAGTGACGCTGCCTGTCCTGCTGAGTTACTCCAGCTTTTTGTGTCTATCTTCGGTTTAAACCAGCATCTGCGATTCCTTCCAACACAAGTTCCCGTTTTCTCCTTCACTTGTGACCGTTTTTCGGTTTTTATTATTATTATTGTGCACCGAGTTAGAGTGAAAAGCTTTGTTCCGACTGCTATTCCATCAGATCAGATAAGACTATACTGTACATAAGTACAACCAAGCCAAACTTAAGTACAATAGGTAGAGCAAAGGAGAGATACAGAGTCTTTTGCCCAGAGTAGGGGGATGAAGAAACAGAGGACATATGTTTAAGTTGAGGTGGAAAGAATGAATAGGAACCTGCAGAGCAACATTTTTACACAATGGGTGGTGAGTCTATGAATGAACTGCCGCGGGAGGTAGTCGAGGCAGGTGCTACTGCAACATTTATGAGACATTCGGGCAGGTACATGGTTAGGATAGGTTTTTCGAGAGTTATGGGCCAAGCACGGGCAGGTGGGCCAAGACCCGTGTAGATGGAGCATATTGGGCAAATTTGGCCTGAAGGACCTGGTCCACGCTGCACGACTCTAATATAGTCCTCAGCATTATAGTGCACCAGTTCCAGTGACAAAGTTCAATGTCCGCCACAGGGTAGAGGCAAATCTCTAACTCAAATACAGTAGATAGGGAAATGGTGCCGGATTTACAGATGCAAAAGATATTTAAAGGAATAGATAGATTGTATTGGATGCTGGTGGACACTTCTCTGGGAAGATCAGGAAAAGAGTGGCCACTTTCCTGTGCCATACATCTTGTATCTATCCCTAATACAATGGGCAAGAGTCATGAGGAATAGGTTTACACTGTTCACCCCCTCAAGCCTGTTTTTACTTCGAAGGAGAGCATGGTGCTTGAGTGACCTGCAGCTGCCATTTCTCCACAACTTTGGCTAATATGCTACACGTGTCTCCCCCCCCCCCCCTCCACCCAATTAATAAATAATAGCTGACCCAGTGTTAACAGCATTGAGCTGAGGCACACAGAGAATTGCAATGCTGGGATCTTGAGCAAAACACAAAAGTGCCGACTGCATCCGTGTGGAGGGAATGGACAGATTACCTTTTGCACCAAGACCTTCTTTAAACTGATTGGAGAAAGGGGGAGAAAATCTGGAAAAAGGGAGGTGGTGGGGGTGGGACAAAGCCTGGCAAGTTATCAGTGGAGTCACAAAGAACTGTATATATTTGCCGGCTAATCAAAAAAGACACAACTCTGTACTGTAACTCAGCGGGTCAGGCAGCATCTGTGGAGACCTTGGATAGGCAATCTTGGATATGGTCCTGATACGAGGGGTCCAGCTACGCTGCCTGACCTGCTGAGTTACGGTACAACAAAAACACAGGAAATCGCAGCAATGGAAAGACTTAAGATACATTTTTGTTTTGTCAAATTGTGTTTATTCCCATAAGCAGAGGAGCGGTGAAGTACAGGGTGAGGAAGATGTGCAAAATATTACATGGTTCAGATTGTTCGTTCAATCACAAATTGTACAGATAGATCCCTTAATCCTCAGCAAAATCTGCTGCTCTTGAGATTTGAAATGGTTGGCTTGTATCTGTTGTTGGCGGAGAGGCTGTCAGAATTCCTCCCTCAGTGAGTCTTCGACTCTTAAGAGTCATTCAGTGCAGAAACAAGACCCTTGGTATTGGTTTATTCCTGTCACATGCACAGATAGAGTGAAAAACCTCGCAGAGGCCAATGAACCTACAAATCCGCACGTCTTTGGATGTGGGAGGAAACCAGGGAACACCCATGCGGTCACGGGGAGAACATTAAAAATCCGGACAGTCAGCACCTGGATTGAACCCAGGTCTCCGGCGCTGTAAGGCAGCAACTCTAATGCTGTGCCACTGTGCCAGCCACTTTGGCAGCACTCTGAAGAACACTGGATATTCTTTCTGTACGAGACAGACCATATAAATGGTACAGCTGGTGGAGCCACTGCCTCACAGCGCCAGATACCCGGGTTCGACCTTGACCTCGGGTGCTGTCCGTGTGGAGGTTGCATGTTCTTCCTGTGACCACGTGGGCTTTCTGCGGGTGCTCTGGTTTCCTCAAAGACGTGTGTGAGCTTGTAGGGCCATTTGCCTCTGTAAATTAGGGAGTGCCTGGGAAGGTGACATAAAGTAGCACTGTTGTGGTCAGCAGGGACTCAGTGGGCTGAATGGCCTGTCTCCCTGCTGTATTGTTCCATGTGGAAGGTGCTGCTGAGCTTCGGTGTGTGTGTGGGATCAGTGGGAACGGACTGACAACACACTTTTTGCGCCTTCTGTTTGCAGGTGGCCAAGAGGATCGGCCGGGTCTTGTACATGGCGAGCTTCCCGCTGGCAATGCCGCTCCCGCCCCCGGCGCTCAGACCGCCCGAGAGGGACCTCCCTCCTGCCGAGAACCGCCCCTCCTCCACCGGCAGCGCCGCCTCGCCCTATGGCAGCGTCCAGGCCAACCGCATCTCGCCAAAGCAGGAGAACGGCAACCCTTCTGCCCTGGGACTCAGCGACATCGGCAAACCGCAGTTGTGATGGCGACGGACGGACGAACGGGCCCTCTCACGAGACCAAAGTATTTATTTTGGAGCGTCAACGTCACATGTTGACTGCATTCCCTTGAAAACAAATACTCGTGGCTGTCAAAATACAGTAATGACTGCTTCTTCCCTTTCCTTCAAGACTTTGCTCTATTTCCAACCTCCCACCCCCTCCCCATGGACAACGGGAACAAAGCCGGCAGAAATTGATGAAGAAAATACAAAGAGACAGTGTCGGAGAGAGTTCGACAACAAGGCTTGCCTACCCCAAACAAGGACGGAGTTGCTGAATCTGCTTCAAGCCGCGAGATGTTATACAACTCCCCCCCCCCCCCCCCCCCCCCACCTTTTGTTAAGCAGAAACGAAGTGCAGAGGAAAATGACATTAAAATACCGTGAACAGTGAACAGTGCACTTGTACCAAAAAAAAAACACAAATGTCCATCACAGACCCGAGACTTAAGATTCAATATAAAAATGACAGGTTTCACAAAAGCACTCATTTTGACCAGGAGCTGGAGGTAGGGGCAGTGTCTATGCATTTGTCCAATACTAAACCAAAGATGATGATGGTTGGTCTGTGTTTACAATATATTTCTGAGTGGTACAGCAATTTTATTTTTTATTTTTTTTTGCCTATTGGACACCGAGTTTAAAAGTGCCTCACTGTAGAGGTTTAATCACTACTTGCACACCCGTACGCACACACACACACACACACACACGCACTTGACAAGTACCACAGCTGCACAGGTATCAGAGTTTATTTAAAACAACCATTTCTAGATTTATGGTTACCCAATGCCTGTGGCACAAGTTATTTGAACTTACCCTTGTTACGGAGAACATTTTGGTACTCATTTTCATTTTTTTCCTTCTTCTTCTTCTGTTGTTGTGTAGTTGCACGTTTTTTGAGAGTTTTTTCGGGCGGGCGGGGCGGGGCGCGCAAAAGGCAAAACTGCGAAGGGGAGAGAGTTCCTCGTCTCTTTTTCACTCTTGGATGAACATTTGATTGTTGCTTTAAAGCGGTCGAGATAATTGGAAGATTTACATTATTTATGGAGTTTACGTTGGTAGGTTGAAATACTATTTAGCGCGATTATATAGAGAGTGATATCCCCCTAAAAGGCTGATAAATGAGTAAGTAGTAAAAAAAAAAAAAATTTAAAAAAATGTTGTCCCTTTATATGGTTTTGGCCATTTGCATCAATCTATCATTTATCTTCCTGCAGAGGTAAACAATGAGAATATGGTGATCTGTAAAATAATTTTAGCCTATTTGTTGATTTGCTTTTATTCTTGTCCTTCACTTATCGTGAAATAAAATTCCCCCCAACAAAAAAAAAGCACCCGTTATGATTTGTTTAAGAAGGAACGGCAGATGCTGGAAAAATGAAAGGTAGACAAAAGTGCTGGAGAAACTCAGCGGGTGCGGCAGCATCTATTGAGCGAAGGAAATAGGCAACGTTTCGGGCCGAAACCCAAAGGGTTTCGGCCCGAAACGTTGCCTATTTCCTTTGGGCCTATTTCGGCCCAAAACGTTGCCTATTTCCTTCGCTCCATAGATGCTGCCGCACCCGCTGAATTTCTCCAGCACGTTTGCCTACCCCTTGTGATTTGCCATCTCGTTGAAAGGTTTTTTAGCAAGCCGTGTGGACGTTCCATTCCCTCGTTGGGTTTGTACCCCTGCTCGTTAAAGCCAACAACAGCAAGACACCTACTGAACTCGCAACCTACAAGAGCACTGCGCTGGAACTGAGCCCATTGCCTGAGCTGGCAAGTTGATTCCTGTTGCTCCAGCCATCACACACAGGTTCCTCTGATTACATAGCACACAGGATACATAGCATCTCCACCTATGATTAATGCTGGTGTGAATACGCAAGTATGATTAAGTAGGTTACCCTATGATGAGCGTTTGTCGGCACTGGGCCTGTACTCGCTGGAGTTTAGAAGAATGATGGGGTCCTCATTGAAACATACAGATCAGTGAAAGGCTTGGATAGAGTGGGAGTGGAGAGGATGTTTCCACTAGTGGGAGAGTCTAAGACTAGAGGCCATTACCTCAGAAGTAAAGGACGTTCTTTTTAGGGAGGAGATGAGGAGAAATTTCTGTAGTCAGAGGGTGGTGAATCTGAGGAATTCTTTGCCACATTGACCACATTGAATGGCGTTGCTGGCTCGAAGGGCCGAATGGCCTACTCCTGCACCTATCGTCTATATCAGTTGCCAGAAAATTGGTGGTGTACCTATATAAAAAATTATGAGGGATAGATAGCGTAGACAGTCAGAACTGTTTTTCCCCAGGGTGGAAAGGTCAAAGGCTAGAGGGCATAGGATCAGCAATTCAAACATAGAAGAGTACAGCTCGGGAACAGACCCTTTGACTGCTTCACGGCAATTTTGCCTCCAAGTTTGTGATCTCACCTTGGATTCCATGTGATCTAACCTTTCAGACTATTCTACCAAGCGGGAACTTGGCAAAGGCCTTGTTAAATATGGAATATAGACAGGACAGCACAGGGCCCATTATGCTTCTTGATTAGTAAGCAAACCAGAGGTTAGTTTAGTTTATTTGCAAGTGGACCGAGGTACAGTGAAACGCTTTTGTTGCGTGCTCTCCAGTCATCAGAAAGACAATACGTGATTACAATCGAGGTTACAGGGAGAAGGCAGGAGAATGGGGTTGAGAGGGTAAGACAGATCGGCCATGATCGAATGGCGGAGCAAGTTTGATGGGTCAAATGTTCTAATTCCGCTCCATGCCTTACGATTATGATTTGTCCTGGTCCAGCCCTATAGTTACAATGGCGAAGAACGCACGCCAAGCCCCCACTCTCTGGGAAATGTGCACGTCTCCTATGATTCTTTTCAATTTCCACACATGCGCTGTGGAAAGTATTCTCTTTGGATGCATTAAAGCTTGGTCTGGCAATAGCTCTGCCCAAGACTGCAAGAAATGCAGAGTTGTATGCACACCCCAATCTATTACACAAATTAGCCTCCATCTCCTCTTCACACCAGCCCATCTACACCACGCCACACAGAAAAAACGCAAATACAATCTCGGACCACTCACACCTTCACATTTTCTCTCCTCCCCTTTCCCCTTGGGCGGAGATTACAAAGGCATGAAAGCGCGGACCAACAGGTACCACCAGGTTTAAGAACCACCTCTTCCCCATTATTATCAGACTCCTGAATAGATCTCAGATAAACACAAAAAAGATGGAATAACTCAGGGGGACAGGCAGCATCTCTGGACAGAAGGAATGGGTGACGTCTCGGGTCGAGACACTTCAGAGTCAAGGGAGGGGGAAACGAGATATGGAAGGGTACAAAGAACATGCCAGGTGTGAAAAGAACAGATCAAAGCAGACGATTTTCAAGGAAATGTGGAATGAGGGGAAGTTGACAACGAGGCATACAAACAGTTAAATTAATCAGGAGGACAGTGAAATTAGTCGGAAAATTGAATGGGCCTGTCACATGCCACGGATAAATTTCTAACCTTCCAATCTACTTTGATGTCATCCGTACACTTTTTTACTTCTGCACTTCCCCAGTAGCAGTAACACTGTAGTCTGCATCTACTACCCGATGTACTCATGGGTGGCAAGATAAACCTGGACAGCATGCGGAACAAAGCTCGTTCATTGTCTTATCAGTACACGAGACAATAATAAACCAAAATAATATCAATTAAAACAGAATCAATGTTAAATTCTGCCGCGTACAAGCATCACAAACAAGTCAAGTTCCCACGCAGTAGCACGATGGTTGTAGCCGTACTCAGATCTTCCAGCCTGTACCTTGTTCAATCGGGTTAAGGCTGCCTCATCGTTCAACTATCTTTACCCCTCAATAGAACACAAAATGTTGGAGTAAATCAGCGGGATCGGCAGAGAGAAGGGATGGGTGACGTTTTGGGTCAAATGTTTCCGATCTTTTCCCCCACATTGAACCCAATGTTAACTTACCCACAAAAATCCAAACATGGCAGTTCCCACGGAGTAGCACGCGGTTGTGGTACCAGATCTTCCGCTGCCCGAGGATCCCGTTACCTCATGGTGTGCAGGACCCACATAGATTCCTCTCCTGGGTAGCCCCTCAGCGGGATCGGCAGAGAGAAGGAGAGAAGGAATGGGTGAAGTTTTGGGTCAAATGTTTCCGATCTTTCCCCCACAGTTGAACCCTTGATGAACTTACCCAATAAAATCCAACGGTGGCAGCCGTGGCGGCCTCGGGTGGAATAACACTGCCCAGGATCCCAGGTACCAATGGTCTCTGGAAAACATGATTCCTCTCCTGGGGAAGAAACAAAACAAATTCTCTATAAGTAAAAGAAGGAAAACTGGTTTAATTATTCACGTGCTGGACCAAATCACTGGTAGCATGGCGGATCTCTGGGAAGAAACAAAAACAATCGAAAGTAAGGCGTGGTTTAATTGGTCAGTACCAAAGATGCTTGGCAGATTACAACATAGAGATGTGGAGATGTAGCAGAATAATGTAATGTAATTGCAGGTGAAGGCTGTGAGACGTGGGTCAGGTGTGCACTGGTCCGTCGCTGATGCCGATCAATATTCCTCAATTCCACAGAACCCTCCTGGAATTCCTTTCACATCCAGTTATATTCCAATGACCAGGATGAAATTCTGTGGCTAGGGATTTGGGACTGTTCTGCTTTTAATCTAATTGTAGGTAAACAAACGCCACTTGCTTCCAGATGTGGAGGGTGATAGAGGTGCCAGCATTTTCGTCTGTTCACGACCTTTCCTGGGATTTCACCCCATATATTGGGCCTTCTAACAGCAGGTTCTTTGCAGGGCCACATACATGTTTGTACAAAGAAGTGTCTGGTCATGTTTGCTCCTTTAAGGGCACTCACTCCTCAACAATCTAATGGGAGTCGAGGGGTTGGGACAGCAATGTCTTCACTGCTGCGATTCAGAGACAGGTCTCATTAATCTTCATCAGAAAACGCCAGATCTTCAACGACATCCTCATCTCCTTCTGCTAGCACCTCCAACTCAGAATGGGACATCTTCGCCACAGCACGACTGGGTTTCACGGGCATCTTGTCTTCATCTGTGGAGAATTCAGCGAAAAAATAATGTGAAAATATTACTATCATATCATACCGACCTAATCCCCTCCCCATTTCTCACACTCAGATTATACCCCGGCTTTCTTAACCACCACCAGAATCAGTCTGAAGAAGGGTCCCAGCCCAAAACATCACCTATCCACGTTCTCCAAGGTGCGGAGTTACTCCAGCACTGTGTGTCCTTTGTTAATCCTCAGTGTGGATTAATGGACTGTCATCCTCACACCAGTATTTTGCCTTTGGACTGAGTGAGATGTTGGGGACAACTGTGTGACCCTCGTATCCCTGATTGAGATAAGCCATCGCGAAAGGCATTGCATATTCTCACTAGCGGAGTCCCGCAGGGATCAGTTCTGGAGCCGCTACTCTTCACGTTGCACATTCATGATTTGGAGGAGGGGAGTGAAGGCTTTGTGGCCAAGTTTGCGGACGATATAAAAATAGGTGGAAGGGCAGGTAGTGTAGAGAAAGCAGGGACTCTGCAGACGGACTTGGACAGGGGAGAGTGGGCAGAGATGCGGCAGATGTAGCAAAGTGTGGATCCATGCAGGTAGTAGAAATAAAGACGTGGGCTATTTTCTAAATGGGGAGAGAATCCAGAAATCGGAGGTGCAAAGGGACTTGGGAGTGCTGGTGCAGGATTCCCAAAAAGTTAATCTCCAAGTCAAATCGGTAAAGAAAGCTAACTCAATGCTCGCATTTATTTCAAGAGGGCTTGTATACAAAAACAGCGATGTAATGCTGAGGCTCTTTAAGGTGCTGGTCAGTCCGCATTTGGAATATTGTGAGCAATTTTGAGCAGCATATCTGAGGAAGGATGTGCTGGTTCTGGAGAGGGTCCAGGAATTATCCCAGAAATGAGTGGGTTGACCTATGATGAGTGTTTGTCGGCACTGCACTCGCTGGAGTTTAGAAGAATGAGGGGGGGACCTCACTGAAACATACAGAATAGTGAAAGGCTTGGATCGAGTGGATGTGGAGAGGATATTTCCACTAGTGGGAGAGTCTAGGACAAGAGGTCATGGCCTCAGAATTAAAGGGCGTTCTTTTAGGAAGGAGATGAGGAGAAATTTCTTTCTTCATAGGGTGGTGAATCTGTGGAATTCTTTGTCACAGAAGGCCCGTGGTGGCTGTCAGTGGATATTTCTGAGGCAGAGATAGACAGATTCTTGATTAGTAAAGGTGTCAGGTTATGGGGAGAAGGCAGGAGAATGGGTTTAGGAGGGAGAGATAGATCAGCCAGGATTGAATGGCGCAGTAGACTTGATGGGCCGAATGGCCTAATTCTACTATCACTTATGACCTTGATGACGATTACAAAAGTTCACTTTTAAATAGCCCATTCACCAGTGGTGGCACAGCAGCTGGTAGTTCTGCTGCCCCAACACTCCAGAGACCTGTGGTCGATCCTGACCTCGGGTGCCTGCTGTCGGTGTGAAGATCGGGCATTCTCTCTGTGACCACGTCGGTTTCTGGTTTCCTCGCACATCCCAAAGATGTGCGGATTTGTAGCTTAACTGGCCGCTGTAAAATTGCCCCATGGGTTTTGAAACTGGGTGGGAAAGTGGCATAACATAGAACTAGTGAATGGGTGATCGATGGACAGTTCGGACTTGGTGGGTCGAAGAGTCTGTTTCCATTGTGCCTCTTTCCATCAAACAATCAGTCAATTCAACTTGGGAAAATGTCTCAAATGGGCACTTTGGAGCATCATCAATCCAATACAATGATTGAGCCACATTAGATGATGGGAACATAGATGAAAACTTTGGTCAAGGAAGTTGGGTTTAAGGAGTGGAAATATGATGCAAATGGGGTGCGATTAAATCTAGGGAGCGATGGACTTGCTAAAGCACAAGGATCTCGGAGATTAGAGCCACGAGGAACTGCAAATGCAGGAATCATGAGTAAAACACAAAGTGCTGATGGGACTCAAAGGACCAGACAGGATCTGTGGAGGTAATGGACAAGCGCCCTTCTTCAGAGTCGGAGGATGGGTCCCGACCTGAAACGATGCCTTGCCATTCCCTCCACAGACACTGCCCGACCTTCTGAGCTACTCCAACACTTTTGTGTTTTGTCTTTGAGAAGGAAAGAAAAACTGAGATAACATAGACGCAAGGAACTGCAGATGCAGGCTTACAAAAAAAGACACAACATGCTGGAGTAACTCAGTGGGTCAGGTCAGACAACATGCTGGAGAACACAAGATAGTTGACGTTTCGTGTCGGACCCTTCTTCAGACTGGTCCCGACCCAAAACAACCAACGTCCCCAACTGTTGTCCTTCAGTCAGAGGCCGGCTGTTATTGGGAGAACCTGTTTAGTTTTACAGACACAGCACGGAAACAGGCCCTTCGGCCCACCGAGTCTACACCGACCAGCAATCCCTGCACGTTAACACTACCCTACACACACTTGGGCCAATTTTACATTTTATACCAAGCCAATTAACCCCCACGTCTTTTGGAGTGTGGGAGGAAACCAAAGATCTCGGAGAAAACACACGCATGTCACGGGGAGGACGTACAAACTCCATAAAGACAGCGCCCGTCGTCGGGATTGAACCCGGGTCTCTGGCGCTGTAACGCAGCAACTCTACCGCTGCGCATCTCAGCCTCTGCAATTTATTTGCGTTTCTATTGCTTGGACAGGGTGGGGTTGGGCAGGCTGGGACTTGATTCCCTGGAGCGCAGGAGGATGAGGGGTGATCTTATAGTGGTGAGAGGAATAGATGGGGTAGATGCACAGTCTTTTACCCAGAGTCGAGGAATCAAGAACCAGAGGGGCAAGGGGAAAGAGGGGGAAAAGATTTAATAGGAATCCGAGGAGCAAATGTTTCACATAGAGGGACCATCACAACGGTAAAAATACATTTGTATGGTACATGTATAGGAAAGATTTAGAATATGGAACGAGCTACCAGAGGAGATAATTGAGACAGGTACTATCACACCATTTAAAGGATATTTGGAGAAGTACATGGATAGGAAATGTTTATAATGATATGGGCCAAATGCACGTTGGTCAGCATGGGTAAGTTGGGCTGAAGGGCCTGTTTCCATGCTGTCTGACTATGAGTCTATCAGATGGATCTCAATAGCATTTTAATTGGCGATCTGCCAGCACTATTACTGAATCTGAACCATGAAGCACTTAATGAGTCAGCTAGATTAATCACACAGCATACACAATGTTAAATGTAAAAAGGAAAGAGAGACCTGAATTGACTGGAGTATTAGGTAATGCGCTCTGACTATAACAGGGCAAAGAGCAATGGACTATGATACCTTACCGACCTCACACCATTGATATAACATTACTTAAGAAATGTGTTTCTTGGGAAGCAAGCTGACTCCTGAATAAAGGGCCTGTCCCACTTTGGTGATTTTTTCGGCGACTGTCATAGTCGGAGCAGGTCGCCGAAAAACCAGTGACTGGACTTACCCAACAATGTCTACAACAACCTACCACCTAGTCGACATCCAGCTACGGCAAGCCACCGACAACCGCTGACCCATTAGGGACGTCCACATACGACCACACCTACGGCAACCTACATCCACCCGCGACAAGCTACGGCACGGTAAGACAATTCAGTCGCCGGTTGACGTTGGTAGTCGCCAATGGAGTCAGCAACAACCTACGTCAGGAGATGTCAAGCTACGCTCATTGGCGTCAAGCCCACTGTCGCCGAAAGGTTTTGAACATTTCAAAATCCAGCGGGGACCAGAAAAACGCTACGATTCTTTGGGAGACCGAGGAGACGACTCACGGACATACAGGCGTCACCCCAGCGACCACGTGGCGACACGCTAGTCGTCTAAGTAGGACAGGGCCATGTTATCCCTATCAATTATACACTTGCTAAAGGAATCTGGGCACATTGAAAAGAAAGTCCTAAAGCATTCAATCTAATTTATTAGTCACGTAATTTAGCTTCTAGTTCACTGCCAAGTCTTGCGGAATATTTTTCACAGATTAATTTAGAATAAATTGCTCAAATATCTCTACCGTGTCTTTTCTTCCATCGGCTGTTAGTTTAATTGATTTACTGGAACCAGACCGTTTAGCAAAAGAGTGGCTCGGCACTAATGGGCCGCCCCACTCGATGGCACAAGGTCTCTCTTGGCCGTGATCCAGTGCGGCAGTCTCACTGTCTAACCTGCTCCTGACCACCAGCTCTGCTGCCTGAGTAATAGCCAGACTCTGGGGAAGGACGAAGAACGGAGTTAGACCATGGGGTGGCACAGTGGCAGAGTTGCTGCTCTCTACAGCACCAGGGAGCCAGGCGCAATCCCGACGATGGGTGCTGTCTGAACGGAGTTTGTACGTTCTCCCTGTGATCGCGTGGGTTTTCTCCGGGTGCTCCGGTTTCCCCCACATCCTAACGACGAGCAGGTTTGTAGATACATTGGCTTTTGTAAATTCCCCCTAGTGTACAGGTTACGAAACTGGGATATCAGAACTAGTGTATCGTTGATAGGAGTGATCTCGATGGGCCGAATGGCCTGTTTCCATGCTGTACCTCTCAACTAAACTAAACTATACCACGGTTGATGAGGGTGAAGAGAGGGGTGAGGGGTGGGTGCTAAACTGTCCAGTGACTTAAATTTGCAGTTCTATGCCTGTTCAAACCCTACTTTACGTGAAGGAGGGCGGGGACAGATACTTTTAAATGACTCGATCTGAAACGTCACCTATCCATGTTCTCCAGAGAAGGCTGCCTGACCCACTGAGTTACTCCAGCATTTTCTGTTCTTCTGTATCAACCAGAATCTGCAGTTCCTGGGTTCTACTTTTAAATGTACTTTCAATGTATATTTAATGTAAATGGCTGAATGTAATTTGTACAACTCTATCATAACTCTATGAAACATAACTCCATCCACCCGGGTTCATAGAAACATAGAACATAGAAATTAGGTGCAGGAGTAGGCCATTCGGCCCTTCGAGCCTGCACCGCCATTCAATATGATCATGGCTGATCATCCAACTCAGTATCCCGTACTGCCTTCTCTCCATACCCCTGATCCCCTTAGCCACAAGGGCCACATCTAACTCCCTCTTAAATATAGCCAATGAACTGGCCTCAACTACCCTCTGTGGCAGAGAGTTCCAGAGATTCACCACTCTCTGCGTGAAAAAAGTTCTTCTCATCTCGGTTTTAAAGGATTTCCCCCTTATCCTTAAGCTGTGACCCCTTGTCCTGGACTTCCCTAACATCGGGACCAATCTTCCTGCATCTATACTGTCCAACCCCTTAAGAATTTTGTAAGTTTCTATAAGATCCCCTCTCAGTCTTCTAAATTCTAGAGAGTATAAACCAAGTCTATCCAGTCTTTCTTCATAAGACAGTCCTGACATCCCAGGAATCAGTCTGCTGAACCGTCTCTGCACTCTCTCTATGGCAATAATGTCCTTCCTCAGATTTGGAGACCAAAACTGTACGCAATACTCCAGGTGTGGTCTCACCAAGACCCTGTACAACTGCAGTAGAACCTCTCTGCTCCTATACTCAAATCCTTTTGCAATGAAAGCTAACATACCATTCGCTTTCTTTACTGCCTGCTGCACCTGCATGCCTACCTTCAATGACTGGTGTACCATGACACCCAGGTCTCGCTGCATCTCCCCCTTTCCCAATCGGCCACCATTTAGATAATAGTCTGCTTTCCTGTTTTTGCCACCAAAATGGATAACCTCACATTTATCCACATTATACTGCATCTGCCAAACATTTGCCCACTCACCCAGCCTATCCAAGTCACCCTGCAGTCTCCTAGCATCCTCCTCACAGCTAACACTGCCCCCCAGCTTAGTGTCATCCGCAAACTTGGAGATATTGCCTTCAATTCCCTCATCCAGATCATTAATATATATTGTAAATAGCTGGGGTCCCAGTACTGAGCCTTGGGGTACCCCACTAGTTACTGCCTGCCATTGTGAAAAGGACCCGTTTACTCCTACTCTTTGCTTCCTGTTTGCCAGCCAGTTCTCTATCCACATCAATACTGAACCCCCAATGCCTTGTGCTCGATCGTGACCTCCTTCGATACTGCCTTTATGGAGTTTGCACGTTTTCCCTCTGGCTCTATACGCTCCCCCCTGGTGCTCCAGTTTCCTCCCACATCCCTGGACAAACGGGGTGAGGGTTTAATTGGTCACTGTACATAAACACCACAAATGCTAGAAAAAACGCATGGGAGGAAACCGGAGCACCTGGAGGGAACCCGCAAGGTCGCGGAGGGGGGGCACGTGGAAAACTCCGCACACCCTTGGGATTTGTAGTATTCAGGATCAAGGCGGGGTCACTGGAGATGTCAGGCAGCAACGTCAGTAACACTGTCCTCACTCAATGTGAGATGCCTGATCCACAATTGTGACGTTTACTTGTCCACTGAAATGTTAAGCAAGTCAACCGGTTTGGGACACAATTAGAGGTGAACGATAAATGCCGGGGTTACCGGCTTCATCCAAATCCCATCAACAAATTAAAACACGGAAGGTGCAAACAGCACAGTCCAGCAGAAAGATCTATGATTTCCATCGTGTTTTGGTGGAACAGTGGCACAGGTGGTATAGCCGCTGCCACACAGTAGCCAGAGTCCCGGGTTTGATCCTGACTTCGGGTGCTGTCTGTGCGGAGTTTGCATGTCTTCCTTATGACCTCGTGGGTTTCCACCGGGTGCTCCGGCTTCCTCCCACATCCCAAGGACGTGCGGTTTGTAGGTTAATCGGCCTCTATAATCTGCTCCCAGTGTGCAGGGAGTGAAGGAGCATGGGATAACATGCAACTAGCGTGAGCGAGGTGATCGATGGTTGCCGGCCGTGGGCTCGGTGGGACAAAGGGTCTGTTTCCTTGCGGTATCTCTACGACAACAACTAAAAAACCTCCTGAAATAACTTCAAAGCAACGCACCTTCCGAGTCGTCTTCAAAAGACAAATGATCATCGTCATCCTCCCCTGCATCTTCACTGTCCATGTCTGACAGATCCTTCACAATGTCCTCATCGCTCTTCTTTGAAGCCCCTGCAAAACAGACAAGCGGACGATATTAGAGGTTAAGGTTGTATTAGCTGTGAGGTGAGGTTGGATAAACTTCGATTGTTTTCTCTGGAACATCGAGGCTGGGGGGGGGGGGAGAGACCTGATAGAAGTATATAAAATAATAAAGGTAGATACAAAATGCTGGAGTAACTCAGCGGGCGAGGCAGCATCTATGGAGAGAAGGAATAGACGACAACGTCACCCGCTGAGTTACTCCAGCATTTTGTGTCTACCTTCGATTTACCTGCATCTGTAGTTCTTTCTTAAACATATAAAATAATGATATGTGTAGAGAGGGTAGACAGGTAGAACTTTTTTTCCATAAGGTGGAAATGTCAAAGACAAGAGAGCATAGTTTTGAGGTGAGAGGGGTAAAGTTTAAAGGAGATGGTTGGGGCAAGTTTTTTTTACATAGAGAGTGGTGGATGCCTGAAATGCCAAGGGCGGCGGTGGAGGTGACTGATAGGGGCATTGAAGAGGCTTTAAGGCCCTGTCCCACTGTACGAGGTAATTCAAGAGTTCTCCCGAGTTTTCCCCTGATTCGAACTCGGAGAATGTCCGTAGCGGGTCCGTAGGAGTTCGTGGATGTCTCGTCGCGGCTCGTACGAGTAACGGTAGGTAGTCGGGAAATCCGGTAAACTCGTGCCGTTTTTTCAACACTGTGAAAAATGTCCACGAGTAAAAAAATACTCGGGATGAAAAAAATTGTTACTTTTTACTCGCACGAGCCGCTACGAGACATCCACGAACTCCTACGGACCCGCTACGGACATTCTCCGAGTTCGAATCAGGGGAAAACTCGGGAGAACTCTTGAATGACCTCGTACAGTGGGACAGGGGCTTTACGTAGATTTACGGAACTGCAGGGAATGGAGGGATATAGATCACTGACACACATTGGAGATTAGTTTAACTTGGCATCATGTTTGGCACAGACATTACGGGCTGAAGGGCCTGGTCCTGTGCTGTACTGTTCTTTATAGGCCGTTTAATAGGCCTGGATAGGTTGGATGTGGAGAGGATGTGACCTCGTGGGCTCTGGTTTCATCCCACACTTCAAAGACATGCAGGTGTGTAGGTTAGTGCTAGTGTTCGGGGTGATCGCGGGTCGGCATTGACTTGGTGGACTACTGCACTGTAGTTCTAAAGTCTAAAGTAAAGTCTAAAAGTGTGTTTGCAGAAAGTGTACAGTAAGGAAGAGGGATTAGCAGTAAAATGCAAGGAGCTACAGATGCTGGTTCTCCAGAGATGCTGCCTGACTCGCTGAGTTGCTCCAGCATTTTGTATCCGGATTAGCGGTGAGATAGACCACAAAATGGTGGAGTAACTCAGCAGGACAGGCAGCATCTCTGGAGAGATGTAATGGGCAACATTTTGGGTCGAACCCTTCTTTAACAGTGAGATGGTCAGACAATGGCCAGGGCTGATGTGCACTGCGATGGCAGGTTTGGCTTTACATTAGGCTGTGTCTGTAGACCTGGGTGGATTTAATGCTTGCAGCGGATGCCAGGAAACTAGAGCCAAAACACATGTCAGTTGAAAGCCAACCGATTGCTTTGGGATCGGAACCAGAGGTTCATTGAGTTGACTCCCAATGCAGAGAGAATGCAATCCATCAAATCAAATCCACTGTCAAGTTCACGATCCTATGATAAATTATCCCATTCCCAAAAGAAATCACGGAAGAATTAGCAGTGAGATTGTTCGGTGTCAGCAGACCAGACTCTTCAGTCACTAGGACCATCGCACATACAGGAAATATGTGGTGTACCTCAGGCAGAGATGCTGCCTGTCCCACTGAGTTACTCCAGCACTTTGTGTCTATCTTCAGAATAAACCAGCATCTGCAGTTCCTTCCTACACTAAGAGTGCAACGTTTCCCCAGTGCCGGCACTCTGATACAGACTCAGGCTTGTATTCACTGGAGTTTAGAAGGATGAGGGGATATCTTATAGAAACATATAAAATTATAAAAGGACTGGACAAGCTAGATGCAGGAAAATGTTCCCAATGTTGGGCGAGTCCAGAACCAGGGGCCACAGTCTTAGAATAAAAGGGAGGCCATTTAAGACTGAAGTGAGAAAATACTTTTTCACCCAGAGAGTTGTGAATTTGTGGAATTCCCTGCAACAGAGGGCAGTGGAGGTCAAATCACTGGATGGAGTTAAGAGAGAGTTAGATAGAGCTCTAGGGGCTAGTGGAATCAAGGGATATGGGAAGAAGGCAGGCACGGGTTATTGATTGGGGACGATCAGCCATGATCACAATGAATGGCGGTGCTGGCTCGAAGGGCCAAATGGCCTCCTCCTGCACCTATTTTCTATGTTTCTAATACTGTGGGGATTGTACTGAGGGCAAGGTGACTGACTGGCCTGTCACCTGTTGGGAACACCGCACAGAGGTGACCATTTCACGATTCGGATCTTCATCTGCGCTGTCTCCTAAACGCAGCCAATATCATCAAAGACCCACACCACCCTGGCCGTGCTCTCATTTCTCTCCTACCATCGGGAGGAAGAGACAGGAGTCTGAAAACCGTGATCACCAGGTTTAAGAACAGCTTCTTCCCCACAACTAGGTCTTTCTCCGGGTGCTCCGGTTTCCTCCCACACTCCAAAGACGCACAGGTCCGTAGGTTCATTTGCTTCTGTAAAAACTGTAAATTATCCCCCAGCGTGTAGGATAATGCTCGTGTATGAGGATCACTGGTTGGCGTGGACACGAAGGGCCCTTTCGTTAAACTAAACTGAACAAACCATCACACTCTTGAACACTTCACAACACCAACCTCAACTCTGAACTTCGGTTTTTTTTTACACTAGTATTTGGCGTCATTAATCTGTTGAACTTGTGTTTATTATATATTATCGATGTTTATTACATTTACAAGCCTGTTATGCTGCTGCAAGCAAGTATTTCATTGTTCCATTATTGCCACTTTTGACAATTAAACTCTAGACCCCCTTGTCCTCCTGTGATGCAAAATAAAAACGTACTCTGCTGTCGTAAATAAGAAATAATTCAATACATCGCTATTTTCATTGCATAAAATGTTTAAATATTATGTTGGCTGATCTTCAAGAATGGCTAATCATAACAGTTCAAACTCTAATAATTATGTTTGCTAGTGTTGTTAACTAAAGACACAGCACCAGGGTTGTTCACTGCTATTTAATTAAACTGAACACATTAAACCTCTACTAATTGGACTCCCCAGAGGAGTGCAGCCGGGTCCCAACAGTTTGGTTTAACGAGGTTGAGATCAGATGATGGTTCAACTTAACTCTTTCCAGACTTCTTGGTGCAGAGTGGAGTTGGAGAGGATTGGCGATTTCGTTCAACTTTAGACTTTGGAGATACAGCCAACTTCAGCCCACCGAGTTCACGCTGACCAGCGATCACCCCGTACACTAACACTATTCTACACACCATGAAAAAACATCTTGCCAAAGCCAATGAACCTACAAATCTGGACGTCTTTGGAGTGTGGGAGGAAACCCATGCAGATACGGCAAAAACGTACAAACTCCATATAGACAGCACCCGTAGTCAGGATTGAACCTGGGTCTCTGGCGCTGTAAGGCAGCGACTCTACCGCTGTCCCACTGTGCTGCCCCAGTACATACAACAACCCACAATGATGACAAAAGGATATGTGACTCTCCTCATGATGGAAGGCCAACAGGCAGTGCTAATGCTGCTTCAGTCTGAGGGATAAGTGGTGACAACAAAAGTACAGATGATGGAATCTGATAAGGAATTACGGGAAAGAATGGAATGAAAAAAGAAAGGAGGGATTATTGTGGTAACAAGGAGGGGTTGTGGGTGATGGGCAAATGGGGAAGTTGAGGGGGGAGGGAGAAAGAAACTGGATGAGATGGTGGGAGGGTGTGTGTGTGTGTGTGAGGACGTGGGTAGATCAGAATGAGGGAGAAATGGACAGAGAGGGAGCAGGAAGGAAAGGATAAAGGGAATGACATAAATGCATCTTTAGGTTGAATTAATTTAACTCAAAAATGTTTCAGTGACAGACTCCTTGTGGAACTGTGAACTAAATCTATCTATACATAACTAAGTCTCGTGTTTGTGCCCATGATGTGTCTCTGTGTTAATTTGATTAATTCCTATCTTCTTCCAAACGTTAGGCCACAGCCTTCCCATTTTTACACATCCTTCTGAAATGTTTACCGTGATGGTGATAAAGATCTTCCCGTCATATTTCCACCTATATTTCTGAAATTATTTACGATTAAAGCTTTAAAAATGCCAACTTTAACAAGATTTTTACTGTTAAAATCCTTCCTCCCAGCTTCCAAAACACGCATCGATACAAAGTTCCAAGACAGGAACACTCTGAATTTCACCTCAAGGGGATATTTCAACTGGAGGGGGACCGCCAATTGGTATTGCAATTGGAACTGCTGGAACTGCTGCAGCAGGCAGGGAGGTGTTGGTATTGATTTCTGATTATCACTTTTCCTTTCAAATAGAATTTAGACCAGCGATACAGCGAGGAGACTGGCCCATCGGCCCACCGAGTCCGTGCTGAGTCCAGCGATCACACTAGCACTATCCTACGCACTAGCGACAATTTACAATTTTGCCGAAACAAATTAACCTACAAAACTAAATGTGTTTGGAGGGTGGGAGAAAGACCTGAGCCACTGGAGAAAACCCACACGGTCCCGGGGAGAACATACAAGCTTCACACACCTACAGCACCTGAGGTCGGGATCAAACCCGGGTCTCGGGCATTGTGAGACAGCAACTCTACTGCTGTGCCACGCTGCTGGCCTAAGACTGAGTGTGTTTTAATCTGAATCCATCTCAAACTTTATAGCCCGATAAAAGCAAGATAAAAATCTACTCTATCTGAAATAAAATTCTATATTAATGAATGGGTTATAAAATTTGCCTAAAGGTGTGCAGTCATTCTCTGGAAATAACTGCATTCTTTGCAAGTAATTGATATTAAACAGAACGATAAACATTTTTAAAAATAGTTAATTGGAACTGAATTGTAATGGGTGCAAGCAGTGGGCGGCTGGGTGGCGCAGTGGTAGAGTTGCTGCCTTACAGCGCCAGACGTCCGGGTTCGATCCTGACTATGGGTGCTGTCTGTACGTTCTCTCTGTGACTGCGTGGGTTTTCACCGGGTGCTCCGGTTTCCTCCCACACTCCAAATACATACAGGTTTGTAGGTTAATTGGCTTTGGTAAAAAAAGAATTGTAAATCGGCCCTAGTGTGCAGTGTGTGCTAGTGTCATGAGAACCGCTGGTCAGCACGAACTCAGTGGGCCGAAGGGCCTGTTTCTGCGCTGTATCTCTCTAATCCCGAAAGTAAGTAATGGGGAATTTACACAGGCGGGAAGGAGTGAGTTGTTTCATCTGGTTATTATTAACAGAAGTCACAAACTGGAGATTACTATCACCCACAAATAGACATGTTGGAAGCAGTATTCAATTCCATTTGCAAATCCTCAGCAAATGAAGCATCGTATATCTTCATGCAGCACGACCGAGGCGACATTCGGACATGAGCTGATGGAGAGACGGACGGAGGGGTCTCAACCTGAAACGTAACCCGTGCCTTCTCTCCAGAGATGCTGCCTGTCCCGCTGAGTTACTCCAGCATTTTGTGTCTACGGGTATTCAGACATGTCCACGCCACCACTGTACCAGATGATGACCATCTCCAATAATGGAGAACCTTAAAGAGACACAAGGAACTGCAGATGCTGCGATCTTGGGGCAAAACACAAAGTGCTGGAAGAACTCAGTGGGTTGGGCTGCATCTTTGGAGCGAGTGGAAGAGGGTGCAGAAGATACTTACCAGAATTCAATATTTTCAGATCTTTAGTGTATTTTACTTTAGCAGGTTTTTATTCCAATGCTTGTTACGTCTGGCTCCACACCAGCGTAGATAGAGGCTTGGATAGAGAGGATGTTGGAAAGATTAGGACCAGAGATCATAGCCTCAGAATTAAAGGATGTTCCCTTAGGAAGGAGATGAGGAGGAATTTCTTTAGTCAGAGGGTGGTGAATCTGTGAAATTCTTTGCCCCAAAAGGTTGTGGAAAACCTTGCCACAGAAGTCAATGGATATTTTTAAGGCAGATATAGATAGATTCTTGATTAGTATGGGTTACGGAGAGGCAATGGGGTTAGGAGGGAAAGATAGATCAGCCATGATTGAATGGCGGAGTAGACTTGATGGGCCGAATGGTCTAATTCTGCTCCTATCACTTATTAAACTACTGCAGAATTAATTGGCCCAGGTCCCCTCTTTCTGTGAGTCTCACTTCACTGGGCACATGTAGCGCTGATGCCAGACTTTGCTCTCAGCAACATGCAATACCAGTGCCTGCTGGCTCGGGCTGCCAACTGCGCCATGCAAAGCTGAGTAAAAGGCCCCAATCCAAAGCCGTGGAAAAGAAGGACTGAAAGCAGAAACCAGCGTTCGATTATCATTGAACTCATTTAGAATTTAAAGCTGTGAGAGTTATTAAAGTTATGAGTTATTCATAGGAGAGCAATCCAAAGCTTTCCCCCCCACTCCCCCCCCAAGGTGGAAATGTCAAAGAGTAGATGCATGGCTTGAAGATCAGAGGGGTAACGTTGAAAGGATATGTGTGTGGCATTTATTATTTTATAGTATGGTAGGTGCTTGGAATGTGGTTTTTGTTGATTAATTGTTTGAAAGATGTAGCACTGATAGAGGCCTCAGACAGCATCTCAGGAGAAGATGGGTTGGCAACGTTTTGTTTCAGTCTGAAGAAGGGTCCCGACCCGAAACCACTTATCTGTGTTCGACTGAGATGCTGAGGTTACTCCAGCACTCTGTGGCCTCTTTCAGTACTGTGTCTTCATTTGTAAACCAGCATCTGCTGGTTTGTTTCTTCATTGAGTGAGGCCTTTCTAGCCCATCGCCCGTTCACACTAGTTCGGCCAAAGGGAGGACATACAAACTCGCTAATGATAAGACCCGAGGTCGGGATAGAACCCGGGTCTCCAGTGTTGTGAGGCAGCAGCTCTACCAGCTGTGCCCCTGTGGTGGTTAAGCAGATACGATAGCAGGGCTTACAAGCTTCTAGGCCATTACACATGAATATGTAGGAGGGAATGGACCCGGTGGGCTGAAGGGCCTGCTTTCATGCTGTATCTTCCCACTAGTCAATCAAAAATTGCAACGTTTAAGAAACATTCAGACAGGTACATGGATAGGACAGGTTTAGAAGGATAGATGGGGCAAATGCAGGCAGGTGGGACTCGTGTAGGTGGGGCATGTTGGCCGGTGTGGGCAAGTGGGGCCGAAGGGCCTGTTTCCACGCTCTCTCACTCTATGAGGCGTTCTGCGGGATAGAGGCAGGGAGAGGAAACGCTGCACGAGGGGTTTAAGCATTGCAGTCAATGGATGGCTCTGGCACCTGCCTAACGGCCTGTATCACTTTCAGGCTATTGTTCGAACCAAGAACTGCAGACAAATCAAGCACAAACCACAGGGAAGAGAATTGAATTTATAAACAAAAAAAAAGGCAGCAGATTAAATGAATGATGGAAGCTAACGTGATTTTGCCTTCACTGGGAGGTGCTGAATTAGATACTGACGTGCCCCTCTGGATTGGAGAATCAATGTTGATTTGTGAGTGTCTGGATGGTATCTAACTCTATGCGACAATCATGTTCTCCAGGGTCAGTTGTGCACTTTGGAGAAGGCCTCATTCCAAGCACGCTTCAAACAATATTGATAATTTTAAAGCATTTTCTCCATCAAAAGACAGTCAGACATATTCCCAAACTGTGGGAAGCGGGGAAGAGTGATTTTCAATCTGACGCAATGCTTTAGTGAATATAAATCACTGCTGCATATCAATGCTAAATCCGATTAATCCCGTAAGTTTCACAGGCTCTCCACAGATTATGCTGGATAACCGGCGCTGTTATTTACACGCATGCTTGCGTCTGGCGGAATTCCCCACGGACACCGCGCAGGTCCCGCATCGTCGCCGACAATGCTGGGATCAGGATCAAGGTGTCAAGCGGGATTTATAAATCTCCAGAGGGCGGGCGGGCAGGCAGAAATCGGAGAGTAAGTACCCCGGCAGTATTTCAGCTCCAACTGGATGTGACAATTCAGTGGGCTAATGAAAAATACATACACCATTCTCCGATGGTTAGATGCTGACAGAGTTTGCTCGAAATTTATTGTCCACCAATTTCATTATGAAAAATGAACTGGCTGCTCCAATATTTGATTCCGCGGGAAGATGATGAACAGAATCCAATTCAGATCTCCCAGGTAAACTTTAACAAGTGTGGCTGCATCGAGAAAGACAATGGAATACCGCTGCCTATTGTATCTTGACAGAGCGCAGAATTAAAGGCAGTGTTTAAAGCACTATAGTTTAGCAGCACCATAGCTCACAGGTGTCAGGGGATGAGTCTTGCTGCAGCAAGCCAAGACTTTTAATGTGAAAAAAAACCTACACTTTAAACTTTGAAGATACAGCGTGGATACAAGCTCCTCGGCCCACTGAGTCTGCGCCAACCAGCGATCAGACTAACACTGTGCTACACGCCAGGGATCATTTACAATTTTTACCGAAGCCAATTAACCCACAAACCTGCACGGCTTTGGATTGTGGGAGGAAACCGGAGAAAACCCACGCGGTCACAGGGAAAGTTTACAATCGCCGTACGGGCAGCACCCGTGGTCAGGATCGGACACCGTTCTCTGGTGCTGTAATGCCCCTGTCCCACTTAGGAAACCTCTGGAGACTTTGCGCCCCACCCAATGTTTCCATGCAGTTCCCGGAGGTTTTTGACAGTCTCGCTACCTGCTTCCACTACCTCCGGCAACCTCTGGGAACCGCAGGGAAACCTTGGGTGGGGCGCAAAGTCTCCAGAGGTTTCCATTCAGGTTTCCTAAGTGGGACAGGGGCATTAAGGCAGCAACTCTACCGCTGCGCCACTGGGCAATGTACAATGTACCACCTCAAAATATTTATGAAAGGAATAGTTTGCATCAAAGGGCAGGATGGAGAGGGTTGGTAGGAGGTACGTATGGGGCATAAAAGCTGGCATTGATCATCTGAGCTGTAAATACACTGCACAATAAATCTCCCTTAATCCACCATCCAGGTGACTGGAAATCCATTGGTTCCGAATCTTGGCCACCGCGCTGTTGTCCTGGAAAATCTATTGGAAACTCAGAAACATAGAACATAGGTGCAGGAGTGGGTCATTTGGCCCTTCGAGCCAGCACCGCCATTCAATATGATTATGGCTGGTCATCCAAAATCAGTACCCCGTTCCTGCTTTTTATCCCCATAGCCCTCGATTCCATTAGCCCTAAGAGCTAAATCTAACTCTTCTCTTGAAAACATCCAGTGAATTGGCCTCCACTGCCTTCTGTGGCAGAGAATTCCACAGACTCACAACTCTCTGGGTGATAAAGGTGGTATTATACTCAATATGACAGTAGTGAAGAAGGCATGCTTGCCTTCATCGGTCAGGGCATTGAGTTTTCATGTCATAGGAGCAGATTTAGGCCATCGACCCACTCCGCCATTCAATCATGGCTGATTTCGTTGTCTTAATGCATTTCGTTGTCTCTGTACTGTACACTGACAATGACAATTAAAATTGAATCTGAACCTGAATCTGATTTATCTTTCCCTCTCAACTCCATTCTCCTGCCTTCTCCCCCGAACCTTTGACAGCCTTACCAATCAAGAACCTGTCGATCTCCACTTTAAAAATTCCCAATGACTTGGCTTACACAGCTGTCTGCGGCAATGAATTCCACCAATTCACCACTCACTGGGGGGAAAAAAAATCCCCATCTTCTTTTTAAAGGTGCTATTATTCTGAGGCTATGGCCTCTGGACTTAGACTCTTGCACTAGTGGAAACATCGCATCCACTACATCCAGGCCTTTCACTTTTCTGTAAGTTTCAATGAGACACCCCCCTTGTCTTTTTAAACTCCAGTGAGTACAGCCCCAGAGCCGTCGTTAGTTTTCAGTGAGTCCAGAATAGGACCTCTATAGGACTGGTTAGGCCACATTGGATTATTGTGAGCAGTTCTGGTTGCCCCATTACACAAATGACGCAAGAGCGTTTGGAAAGGATGTATGCCTGGAATAGTGGGCATTAGCTACAAGCAGAGGTTGGACAAACTCAGCTTGGTTTCTCTAGAACAACGGAGATTGAGGGAAGACCTTATAGAAGTATATAAAATGATGAGAGGCATAGATAAGGTAGACAGTCAGAACCTTTTTTCCCAGGGTGGAAATGACTATGGGTGCTGTCCGTATGAACTCTGCACACCCCCTCCTTGACCGTGTTGGTTTTCTCCGGGGGCTCCAGTTTCCTCCTACACTCCAAAGACGGTACAGGATTGCGGGTTAATTGGCTTCAGTAAAATTGTAAATTGTCCCTAGGGTGTAGGATAGGGCTGGTGTACGAGGTGATCGCTGGTCGGCATGGACTCAATAGGCTGTCCCACAGCTCCAGTGATCTGGGATTGATGCTGATCCCTGACGCTTTCTTTGTGGAGTTTGCACGATTTCCCTGTGACCACGTGGGCTCCCCTCCCCGCGAGTGTTCCGGTTTCCTCTCTCACCCCGAAGATGGTTTGGTCGACGGGCAACAAATTAATTTCATTCATAGCCACTGTAATTGCACCAAGCGCATTGGGTGAGAGGTTACATTTGAGGGGGGGGGGGGGGGGGGGGGGGGGGGGGGAGAGAGGACCGTCTTTACTGTATCTGTCCCACCACCATCTGCAGCAGCCAGATATACAGGGAGAGTTTAATTCAGTTTAGTTTACTGCCACGTGTACCGAGGTACAGCGAAAAGCTTTTCCAGTCAGCAGAGCGACAATATTACATGATTGCAATTGAGCCGATTACAGCGTGCAGGTAGATGGCATTAACGTTTAGTGCAAGGTAAAGCCAGCAAAGTCCAATCAAGGATAGTCCGAGGGTCACCAATAAGGTGGATGGAGATTGAGTTAACAGAACAAGTCTCAATCTCCGCGCCCTCTTATCCCTCCAAGTCTTACGGTGCTCCAGATGCTCCATCCCCTTTGGATTAGTGAGCCTTAAGCCCCTGTCTCACTTAGGAAACCTGAATGGAAATCTCTGGAGACTTTGCGCCCCACCCAAGGTTTCCGTGCGGTTCCCGGAGGTTGCAGGTGGCTGCCAGAGGTTGCAGGTAGTGGAAGCAGTTAGGGAGACTGACAAAAACCTCCGGGAACTTCACGGAAACCTTGGGTGGGGCGCAAAGTCTCCAGAGGTTTCCGTTCAGGTTTCCTAAGTGGGACAGGGGGCTTAATGCCTCTGCAGGAAACCTGAACCAAAGGGGATGGAGCATCTGGAGCACCTTGCCCGCCACCCAAAAAAAAAAATCAAGGTCGAGGTGACCTGCAACCTCCTACCACCTCCCATGCATATGTTGAAAACCTTCCTCGACTATGAAGAAAGCCGGCTTAAACTAGACCTGCGACTAAAAACATTATCGATTTTTAAAACGGCAACCTATTTTTTAGTCGAGGCCGGTTTTAATCATGATGAAAAAATAGCAGCAACCTAGATGAAGCCTCGACCACACGGAAAACACCTTTGAACCATTAGGGAGAGTGACCAAAACCTCCGGTGACCTCATGGAAACCTTGGGTGGCGGGCAAGGTCACCAGAGGTTGCTGTTTAGGTCTCCTAAGTGGGACAGGGGCTTTACTCACTAATGTCACGCCCACAACCTTTAGGTGAATGTACAGGAGGAATCTCCCCAAGGTGAACCTCCTTGGAGAAGGCCTCGACCGAGGCTTGGAATTGCTTCTCGTGTCTCCGAGAGATTTCTGCTCTGCCTATTAATCCACCTCGCCCATCACTCGACAAATCTTCTTCTTTTAATTAACAGCTTGCCGAATGAAGGAATATTCCCGTGTGTCACTTTCAGCTCCCTCTTTGCAGCGGAGAGATATATTTTTTGAGACGCTCCCCCTTCGGTAGTTTATAATCACCGCGTGCGTGCGTGCTGGTGATACTCGAACTGGAGGGAACTGTAAACCTTCTTGTCCCTGCCTCAACTAGTGATTCTGGAGGGACACACAGAACGATGGCGCCCACGCCTGGCGACTCTGTGAGTATTAATCACAGAGGTGGATCTGCAATCACGCATTACAAGCGTTTATATTTCTCCACCATCAGACACTGTGGACGGGCGACTCGATTGTAATCGTGTATTGTCTCTCCGCTGACTGGTTAGCAGACAACACTGTACCACAGTACACGTGACAATAAACTATACTGAACAGATACTGGTCGACAAGAAAAAAACACGTACACACGCACGCTCACACACACTCACACATGTACACACACGTACACACACACACACGCTCACACACTCACACATGTACACACACGTACACACACACACACACACACACACACACCCACACACACGTACACACGCTCACACACACTCACACATGTACACACACACACACACACACACACCCACACACACGTACACATATGTACACACAAATACACACCCACACACGTATACACACCCACGCACACCATCAGCAAAGTCTGGACTGCATGTTCCACCTACTTCACGAAACTTTTTTGGCCTCGTCTTTGCAACGAGCGCCTGTGATTAGAACAGCCTCCCTCAAACAAGCCTCTCCCAGTCACGCACACACACACACACACACACACACACACACACACACACACACACACACACACACACACACACACACACACACACACACACACACACACACACACACACACACACACACACACACAACCACTGTCCAAGCACTGTAAGAAATTTATGATCAGTAGTAAATGCCGTTATTTATCCAGGGAGCCAACAGGGAGAAGCACTTGGCCTGCTATAAGGATGCGATCCTGTGCCAGGACGTGGCATGCTGATGCCAACATTTGGTTTCATTGGTGTCGGCCAGGCCAAGTGTTTGCCAGCGCAGAGACAACACCGCCCTCGAGACTTCATTACTCAAAACTATTTTGCTCACAAAAAATGTAAAAGGGGAAAAGTGAAAGAGAAAGAGGGAGATGGGGGGGGGGGGGGGGGGGGGGGGGGGGGTGAGGAGGGAGAGGGAGGGGGAGAGGAGGGGAGTGGGAGGGAGAGGGAGAGAGAGAAGAGAGAGGGTGGAACTACATATGCGTTTTAAAGTTAGAGTAATAACCTGCGCATTAACTGCATCTTAAAGAACTGAATGTGATACTCGATTGGCTTCTTTGAAAGGACTGGCCACATAAACCAGTAAATAAATGGAGTTTCTGTGCTGCTTTCACTGCTATTATCCTGGCCACACACCGCAGTGCCGGCTATCTGTAGAACACAGGTCTAATTGTTTCCCAGGGATCGCTGGAACGGCTCAGAGGAGAAATGCTGATCCCAATTAGTGAGCAGTCTGGGCACAGGTGATTAGGCACATCTGGCGACAGCAAAGCTTCAAACAGGGGCGATGAGTAATTGGCCAACGGAGAGAGAGAGAGAGAGGAGAGAGAGGAGAGAGAGAGAGAGAGAGAGAGGAGGAGAGAGAGAGAGAGAGAGAGAGAGAGGGAAGGAGAGGGAGAGAGAGAGAGGGAGGGAGAGGGAGATAGAGAGAGAGGGGGTGAGTAAGAGAGGAGAGAGGGAATGGGGAGAGAGAGAGAGAGGAGAGAGGGAAGTAGAAAGGGAGGGAGAAGGAGGGATAATGAGGGCGAGAAAGAGAGAGGGGAGGGGGAGAGAGGGGAGGTAGAGAGATGGAGGGAGGGAGGGAGAGAGAGTGAGAGAGGGAGAAGTGGAGAGAGAGAAAGAGCAGGAGAGACCGAGGATGAGAGGGGGGGGGGGAGAGAGAGGGGATAGAGAGAGAGAGGGAGAAAGGTGGAAGAGAGAGAGGAGAGGAGAGGGGGGGAGAGAGAGAGAGCGAGAGAGAGAGAGACTCAGCTGTCTTTAAGGTCACCATGACAACTATTTGATCACCTAACCACACAGAATCTCGGGTGATGCGAGTCTAAAGAGCCTAATGTGTCAGGAGTCATGGAGACAAACCCATTAAACAGAGTGCGGCAGAGAATACGGTTGAGGGCAGGAAGATCATACGGAGGCAACTGCTTTGAATTAGCGAGCGCACAGGGATGCCAATGTACAAAGACTCAGTCTTTATACAGGGTAGGCACCTTCTCCCCAGCTCAGCAGAGAGTGCCTGGACATGTTAGCGAGCTCTTAACAGAAATCAATAGCAGATGGGAGAGGCTCACATATTGATCGAGACCGGTGGCCTGTACTTGACCTGCCTCGGCAGAAACTCCCAAAGGGTTAAAATCTTTAGCAGCACAATAGCCTTCTATACGGACCTCCAGGCAACCAATTTACACGTGCTGGATTTTCCCAGAACCAAATTTTCTCTTGCGTCCACAGTCTGAAATCTGCCTTTAGTTTTTTTTTGTTGGATTAATTCCGGGCTTTGGAAAAAGTAAAAGTTGTCCTTTTTTTCTTTCTGGTAATTAAACTTAATCTGCACCTCCACAAGTAAGCTCGTCCAATATAACTGGGGGCACACGGTGGAATTATGCACTATAATACCATCGCACCTTTAGGATTACGTTCTGAAGACGACCAACAAAACAATTTAATTCCCCCCCCCCCCCCCCAACATGCCCACTCCTAAAAAAATATTCCCGCAACATTTGAGATAACACCTTGGTGTTTCAAGGTGCAACCAGGGGTGTGTGTAGGAAGGGACTGATGCTGGTTAATATTGAAGATAGACACAAAGTGCTGGAGTAACTCGGTGGGTCTGGCAGCATCTCTGGAGAATTTCACTTTGAAACCCTTCTTCAGACCCAGGAGTACTGCTGCCTACACAATCATATCCCTAACCCGAAAGAACCTAGAAATAACAGTTTCAATTCACAGTACAGCCATAATTGTTATTTAAAGAAAGCAGATAAAAAGATTTTCGAGGGAGTAATGACCATTCAAGTATTTAATACAAAACACAGCCAAATCCCTTTCTAAATAATGCCGGGATTAGCCTAATGAAGCACTCGTTATGCAAAATTGAGTTAATTCTGTTAATCCTCCCCCCCCCCCTCTTTAAAACTTGTACCCGTGTCTTAAAACCGTGTCCCTATCGTTCTGTGCTCCTGCCTGCCTGGTGCTTGCTGTCATTTTGCCTTCTGCATCTTTCATTGCTTCTGCAGGGAGAGACACACACACAGAGAGGGCTGAGCCCAGCTGGGTAGCAGCTGGGAGCCGAGCCTCAGCTTGCCTGTGGCTACAGTGTGTGCCTTCTGGAGCAGAGACAGAGGTCCAAAATAGGCTGGAGGTCCCCCGGCAGTGTGGCTGCCTCCCCCCTCCCCTCTCCCCCCCCTCCTCTCTCCCATTGCTCTATGGCTGAACTCTCCACTGCGTTCAGAAATGGAGCACTCACTCACTCCCCCCCCCCCCCCCCCCCCCCCCCCCCCCCCCCACGGTAACATGAAAGCCTTTGGCAATCCTACAGAAGTAGTTGGAGACACAAGGAACTGCAGATGCTGGACATATTTCAGCAAGACTCAAAGTCCTGGGGGAACTCGGCGGGTCGGGCAGCGTCTGCAGAGGGAATGAACGGACAACGTCTCAGGGTCTCCGGTTGGGAGATGGGAATCGGCCCGAATGGTCATCTGTCCATCCCCTCCACACGCTGCCTGACCCATTGAGTTCCTCCAGCTCGTCGTGCTTTGCATTAGTTAATAGCTCGAGCTTTATTTTATTTTATTTTATTTTATTTTAATGCTTTAAATTGGTTCAGGCCCACCACTGATTTTCTGGTAACTTGGTGGTCCGGCACCTCCTTTACTCCGGACAAAATGTTGAAACACCCCCCCCCCCCCCCCCGCCTCCGATGTCCCCCAGAAATGTGGCAACAAGGCCGGGTGAGGTGGCCGATCTCGACCCCATCGGGACTTCCGTGCCAAATGGTGGGTCGAATTTGCCCCCCCGAGGCCGAGGCTCTGGAACTCCGGCCCGGCAAGAGCCAGCACATCTGTTCCCTCCCACAGGCTGGTATCTCAGCTGCTCGGTGGCCTAAGCAGCAGGCCTTTCCTGTACCGTTGGACTCTCTCGGAGGCCATGACCTCTGTTGGTCGGCAAAACGGACAATCTGGAAAGGCTTAAAGTGCTGGAGTAACTCAGCGGGACCGGCAGCATCTCTGGAGAGAAGGAACGGGTGACGTTTCGGGTCGAGACCCTTCTTCAGGGATTCCTTTTCTCCAGAGATGCTGCTTGTTACTGAGTTACTACAGCATTTTGTGTCTATCTTCGGTTTGAACCAGCATCTGCAGTTCCTTCCTAAACATCTCATTTAGAAAGGCTCTGGAACCAAGGGTGGTGGACCTATAGTGGTTTATTGTTATCACTGTACAGAATTACAGTGAAAAACTTTGTTTACATGCTGCCCAGTCAAATAATAATGTAAAACTCATGGAATGAATACAATCCATCCTTACATTACTGCAATGGCTATAACTAATAGAAAAATGCCAGATTGCAGAATATTACATATACACAACAGTGTTACAGCGATGTAACGAGATGTCTTTAATCTATGACTATCTTTATACTCAATTTTCTCCATGATCTCAGTTTCTCAGTACTTTGGAAGAATCGCACTGTTAATTTGCAGGTTGAACTATGTTGGTCACAGAGAGATACCGTGTGGAAACAGACCTTTCAGCCCATTGTATATGAAGGAACTGCAGATGCTGGTTTAAACCGAAGATAGGCACAAAAAGCTGGGGTAACTCAGAGAGTCAGACGGCAGAAAAGGAATGGGGATGTTTTGAGTCAAGACTCTCTTCAGACTAGACTCAAAACGTCACCTATTCCTTTTCCCCAGAGATGCTGTCTGACCCTCTGAGTTACTCCAGCTTTTTGTGTCTATCTTCAGCCGATTGGGTTTTTACAATAATCCTAGACCCATTTTACTTCCCCACATTCACATCAATTCCCTCTGAGATTCGACCCCCTCATCAGCACACTAGAGCAATTTGCCTCCCAACCACAAGTCTTTGGAATGTGGGTGGAAATGGGAGAAACCTACTTGATCGTGGGGTGAACGTGCAAACTCCACACCAACAGCACCCGAGGTCAGGATCGGACCTAGGTCGCTGGTGCTACGAGGCTGTCCCACTCCCAATATATTCGTATTCTGACTCCCTCGCCTTCCGACCACCCAACTCTTTCTCCCCCATCCCTCCCTCCTCCCCCGATCCCCATCTCCAGCCGGCCACATGTCCCTCTGTCTCCTCCGACACCCCGTTCAATTGCAGGCCCTCCATTTTGTTCTCTTCTCCCCTCCCCCGCCTTCCCCGTTAGAACCGGTCAGTTCTGATGAAACATCATGGCTTTGAAACGTTAAGATCTCGGAGCAAGAGTTGGCCTTTCTTCACTGTCTGAAGTCTGCCCTGCTGTTCACCGGGTACCCGGCCCATCCCCCTCTTCAGCGCCGGTGGTCGTGCTGTCCCCGTTATCCATCCCCGTTATCACGCCACCTCTGTACTGCGGCGCCCCGGTCCTCTGCGTCAGAGAATTCCAAAAATTCACCCAACAGCTGAGTGACAAAATCTCCCCATTAGTTTTAGTTTTAGTTTAGAGATACAGTGCGGAAACAGGCCCTATCGGCCCACTGCGCAGTACCACTAATTGGTCCGTGCCGACCAGCGATCCCCGCACACTAACACTATCCTACACCCACTAGGGACAATTTTTACATTTACCAGACCAATTAACCTACATACCTGCACGTCTTTGGAGTTTGGGAGGAAACCGAAGATCTCGGACAAAACCCACGCAGGTCACGGGGAGAACGTACAAACTCCGTACAGACAGCGCCCGTAGCCAGGATCGAACCCGGATCTCCGGCGTTGCATTCGCAGTAAGGCAGCAACTCTACCGCTGCACCACCGTGCAGTGCCTTATTCCAAAATTATCCGCGGAAACTGCCTGAATATCCAAGCACCTTCCCTTTTATGTTAGACTTCCAGCATCTGCAGTATTTTGCATTTTTCTCAGCACACACTCATGCTTTTTGTTCATTGTATTGGGAGGAAAATTGGATGTAAATATCCGCGGTTGGACGAGCCTTCCCCTCCGACTAATTATACAGGAGACCTTGCCTGGAAATCAATGGGAGGTTAATTCTCGATGAGCCTGCAGTGAGAAAGCCTGAACTGTTTTATTCCAGTGTGGTGAGACATCAAGGGATCACACACTCTTTGATCATGGCTTCAACCAGTGAGGAGCCACAATTAAATTGAGATTTTTAATTTTTAGTTTAGAGATACAGCGTGGAAACAGGCCCTTCGGCCCACCTAGGCTGCACCAACCCTGTACATTAGCACTATCCTACACAATAGGGACAATTTTTAAACTTTTAACAAAGCCAATTAACTTACAAGCCTGCACGTCTTTGGAGTGTGGGAGGAAACCGGAGATCTCTGAGAAAACTCACGGGGAGAACGTACAAACTCCTTACAGAGAGCACCCGTAGTCAGGTTCGAAGCCGGGTCTCTGGTCCTGTGAGGCAGCAACTCTACCGCTACCCACCCCCACTGCCACTGACGCTACAGATCCTGAAGACCAAGAGCTAGGGACAGGGGCACAACGCATGCACGGGAGGAACGTGCAAACTCCACACGGACAGCACCTGAGCTCAGGATTGAACCTGGGGTCTCTGGCGCTGTGAGGCAGCGGTTCTACCAGCTGTGCCACTGTGCTGCATGAACAGTGTAGTTCAACATGCAGCTACTAAACTGTTGGAGGAGCTCAGCGGGTCAAGCAGCATTTATGGATGGAGAGGAATGGTCGACATTTTGGGAGGGAGACGTGAACTGGACCACTGACTGATTTTAGTTTAGTTTATAGATACAGCGCGGAAACAGGCCCTTCGGCCCACTGAGCCTGCGCCGACCAGCGATCCCTGCACACTAACACTATCCTACACACACTAGGGACAATTTATAGTGTGACCAAACCCAGATAGCCTGCAAACCTGTACGTCTTTGGAGTGTGGGTGGAAACTGGAGATTGCAGTGAAAACCCACGCAGGTCACGGGAAGAACGTGCAAACACCGTAGGGACAAGCACCCAGAGTCAGGATGGTATCTGGGGCTCTGGTGCTGTGAGGTAGCAACTCTACCACTGCACTGCCCACTGATGTTGAGGGTCACCAATTTCTTTGCCAAGGCAATTGCACTGGAGTCCCAGCTCACTGAGATGCCAGTCCCACCGGGGTAAGCCAAACTTGGACCAACACTCGGTCAGATCCGACTCCCAGTCCTTACTGCTATCAACCGGAACGGCAGGAATCTGAGGAAGGAGAGTTCCCTTGTCCTTAATTATTTACGTTTTGTTTTATGTTCTTAATTACTTAAGAAAGCTTTTAGTTCTTTTCAATATTTAATAAAAAGAATTAATGATTCAGTTTTAAAATCTTGCTGAATGCCAGACAAGTTGAGAAATGTTTCTATCCCCTTACAGATTTGACAGCAAGCCAAGCTGTGGGTGTTGCATTCTGAAAGATTCGGAGGCCCTCCTTATCCAGTTGGGTGAGGTAATTGCCTTAGGCTAGGAATATTAGGAACATTCATTTTTACAAAACTCATGGGTAATTTAGGCTTATGTTTAGACAATAGACAATAGGTGCAGGAGTAGGCCATTTGGCCCTCACTGTGATCATGGCTGATCATCCACACTCAGTTCCTGCCATATTCACTGACTCCACTATCGTCAAGAGCTCTATCTAACTCTCTTGAAAGCATACAGAGAATTGGCCTCCATTGTCTTCTGAGGCAGAGAAATTCACAGATTTACAACCCTCTGTGTGAAAAAGTTTTTCCTCATCTCCGTTCTAAATGGCTTACCCCTTATTTTTAAACTGTGGCCCCTGGTTCTGGACTTCCCCAACATGGGGATTATTATCACGTGGTGCGATACAGTTTTGCACGCTATTCAATCGGATCAGATAATACTAATAAATACAATCATGTCAACCCCAAGTCCAATAGGTTGAGCAAAGGGGAAGATATACAGTATAAAATATAGTTCTCAACATTGTAGCACATCAGTTCCATGGACAAAGTCCAATGTCCTAAATAAGTTGGCCGTGAATCGGACAGCAGAATTTAACTAGAACACTGAACAAAATGGTGCCAGATTTATAGGTAGCAAAGCGACTTAAAAGAGTAGAGCAATTGTATCAAATGATGGTAGATCCTCCTCTGGGAAGAGGACGCAAACAATCGCCACGCATTGGCGCTGTCTTTTTCGTGCTTTTCCACGAAAATAATCCTTGAAAAGCTGCGCGAATTCCCCGAAAAAAATTCACAATTGCACAAAAAAAAAAGGAGACAATGCTAACGGCGAATGTGTGTTTTCATCTGCAATTAAAGCCGCTTGGTCGACACGGACAAGGTGGGCCGAATGGCCAGTTTCCGTGCTCTACTGCTCTGAGACTACGGACAGGCCATTTGCCCCACACTTTGGCCAGTTCTCATGCTACATACACCTGCTCCTCCTCTCAATCCCATTTACACCAATCCTATTATCAGAACGTCGCAATCCTTTCACCTTCATTCACCTTTCACCATTCCTCCATTTACAGGTGCCCTCCTCTAATTCCCCAATTACTGGTGCCCTACTCTAATTCCTCAATTACTGGTGCCCTCCTCTAATTCCTCATTTACAATAGACAATAGGTGCAGGAGTAGGCCATTCGGCCCTTCGAGCCAGCACCCCCATTCAATGTGATCATGGCTGATCATCCCCAATCAGTACCCCGTTCATGCCTTCTCCCCATATCCCCTGACTGCTATCTTTAAGAGCCCTATCTAGCTCTCTCTTGAAATTATCCAGAGAACCATCCTCCACCGCCCTCTGAGGCAGAGAATTCCACAGACTCACAACTCGCTGTGAGAAAAAGTTTCCTCATCTCCGTTCCAAATGGCTTAGCCTTATTCTTAAAGGGTGGCCCGCTGGTTCTGGACTCCCCCAACATCGGGAACATGTTTCCTGCCTCCATCGTGTCCAAACCCTTAACAATCTTATATGTTTCAATAAGATCCGCTCTCATCCTTCTAAACTCCAGAGTGTACAAGCCCAGCCGCTCCATTCTCTCAGCAAATGACAATCCCGCCATCCCGGGAATTAACCTTGTATTTACGGGTGCCCTCCCCTAATTCCCCATTTACGGGTGCTCTCCCCTAATTCCACATTTACGGGTGCCCTCCCCTAATTCCCCATTTACGGGTGCCCTCCCCTAATTCCCCATTTATGGGTGCCCTCCCCTAATTCCCCATTTACGGGTGCCCTCCCCTAATTCCCCATTTACGGGTGCCCACCCTTATTTCTCCATTTACTGGTGCCCTATAAAAGAGCAAAATCAACTCAGGGGCCTGTTCAGATTATGAACCACTTTGATCGAATTAACAAGAGATCTTTGTCCGTGGAAAGACCAGAAGAAGGAAAAGTAAATTCAGCCACTAATAGAAATTCAATATAGAGATTTGAAATGGAAATGGATATTCAGGGAATGGAGGAATGTTGATTGTGTGAAGGCAGAGATCAGTTTAACTTGGCATCATTTTTGGAAGTGACATCTTGGGCTGAAGGGCCTGTTCCTGACCTATGTTCTAAATCCAATTGCTCAGGGTGGTTACGAATGTTTGCTACACTTGCTGGAAGAGGGTCAGAAAGATTAATACAGATATTTTACAGCAGATTTAATTACGACTTTTAAAAGACATTTGGACAGGAAGGTCGACACCAAATGCTGGAGTAACTCAGCGGGACAGGCAGCATCTCTGGAGGGAAGGAATGTGTGACGTTTAGGGTTGAGACCCTTCTTCAGACTTAAATGGGCGATGTTTCAGGTTGAGACTCTTCTTCAGACAGGAGGGGTTTGGAGGTCTATGGGCCAAATGTTGGCAAATGAGAATCGCCCAGTTTGTGCTGGCAAAAACATGGAAAATGCGGGAAAGATTCAGCAGGTCAGGCAGCATCTTCAGAAAGGGAAACAATCAATGTTTTACTTTGAGGACCCTTCAGCCTGCCCAGTGCTGAGTCTTTCCTGCACGTTCTAGTTCTGTTTCAGATTTCTGGCAATTTAAAACATTTTTCATTTATTGCTACTAATGATGATTGTTTGAACAAGTAACATGTCTGTGGAATTCTCTGCCTCAGAGGGCGGTGGAGGCAGGTTCTCTAGATGCTTTCAAGAGAGAGCTAGATCGGGCTCTTAATAATAGCGCAGGGGATATGGGGAGAAGGCAGGAACGGGGTACTGATTGGGGATGATCAGCCATGATCACATTGAATGGCGGTGCTGGCTCGAAGGGCCGAATGGCCTACTCCTGCACCTATTACCTATTGTCTATCAACACATTGAGGAGGAAGTGGATAGGATAGTACAGGACGGAGTAGGGCTGAATGGTCTCATTTATTCCCACCGCCTGTCAGTATTGTGATAGTGTACAGCTGTCCGTGTCCACATCTCCAGCTCCCCCCCCCCCACCGAGGTTGCAGCTACTAACAACATCTCTCCTTCACACCCCATCTCCCCTCTCGGTGGAATATTTTCAAAACCTACCTTTAGATTTAAAGCCACAGCTTTCATCATCAGAGCTGCTGTCAGAGTCAAAGAGATCCCTGAATTCTTTCTTGTCTTTCTCTTTGCTCTCTTGCAACTTCCTGCGTTTGATCTCCGGGAAATGCAGGTCTTCCAGCTGGAGAGAGGCACATGAAATATAAAATAAGCAGTTACTACAAAGTCAGTCCCATGTGCAGCGGAGACTTAAAACACCAAGCCAGGGTCTGACCCCATCTCCGGTTCATTAGACAGCGATCGGCAACGACCAATTTATAAAACTAACGGCAAATGTGACATCCCTTCCAGACTGACTGACTGCTCAGGCACCTCTGTTTCATCACTGGACCCTTGGTAACTGGAAGGAAGATTATTACACTGGGACACCAAGAAAGAGAGTTTCGAAATTGGTGCCTGGAGCTATGCGGTGAATACCCCCCCCCCCCCCCCCCCCCCCCTCGCCCCCAATCTCTCAGGAAGCTCAAAACTCTTTTCGGTAAAAGAGAATTGCAAAATGTTGTGCTCCTGTTGGAACTATATATATTTTTTAAGCTTTTTTTCCTCTTTGGCAAACACTGTCAACAAGCTGATGCAGTGAATTGGTGGAATGGTTTGAAAGGATCTACCAGATTTGGCTTCATGGAACTCCTACATCAACAGATGATCACGGCACTAATATCGAAGGATTCATGTGTTGGGGACTTAAAACCCATTAGACGAGGGCATCATTGTTGAACACAAATCCTGCTGCTCACTGCCTTTTACAAGGCTCCTTGCACCTTGGATGACTGACAGACCTTGCTGCATCATTCCAAAACACTTCCCACTTTAATGTCTCGGCAACAGAGCTGTTATCTCACAGCGCCAGAGACCTGGGTTCGATCCTGACTACGGGTGCTGTTCATACGGAGTTTGTCCGGTTTGCTCCCACATTGGCGTCTCTAAATTGTCCCCAGCGTGTAGGATAGCACTAGTGTACTGGGGTGGCTGGTCGACGCAGACTTGGTGGGCCAAAGGGCCTGTTTCTGAGCCTTATGTCTAAACTAAACTAAATTAGTGCGGCTCTCGCTGTGTGAACTCAAATTGGAAAAATGATATCCATTAAAAAATTGCTAGAATTGTTCTTCCTGTTTTAATATTTGCCTTCTTGGAATGGCAACAGTGAGTCGGATTTTAAATAAGTAATATTGTTATGATAGATCTGCAAGAGAAGAAAGCAGAACCAACCTTGCACAAAACCTGCTGTGCAGAGACAAACTTAGTGTGTTAGTATTGATGATTTGATTATTTTACCACTCATCATTTTACTGTACAGTCGAAGAATCAAACAGCACACAGTCAGGCCCTTCGACCCAACTTGTCCAAGGCATCTTCCTAAGCTAGTCATAAGTCATAATTTCATAAACGATAGGAGTAGAATTAGGCCATTCGGCCCATCAAGTCTACTCTGCCATTCAATCATCTGTCTCTCCCTCCTAACTCCATTCTCCTGCCTTGTCCCCATAACCTCCGGCACCTGCCCAGTGTCATAAACTGCTGAGAGCCCCATGTGCCAGCATTTGGCCCACATCCCTCCAACTCTTTCCTCTCTATATACCTGACCAAATGACCTATATACATTGTGATTGTGCTACATGTAGGTGCTACCACTTCCTCTGGCAGTTTGTTGCCGAGACCCACCACATTCGGTGGGGATATGAAAAAATAACTTGCCCCCTTTGATCTCGATCCCTTTTGAATCTGTATCTCTCGCCTGAAACACTTGCTTCAAGTTTTAGACTTCCCTGTTCTTGGATAAAAGGTTGTGACTGTCCACCCCATCTAAGCACCTCATCGTCTTAGAAATCTCAATGAGGTCAACATTTGACATGACAATGCCAAGAGGTCACTTGTTCCAGGAAATGTCCCAGCTTCCCCGATTCCCCTTATTACTGAAGCTCTCCAGCCCTGGTATCTGCGGGTGGGATCTTTGGGTGGGTGGGACTTGTTCCAGGCCAGGACTTGATGTGATGTAGGTCTGAATGGAACATCCGCAAGCAACAAGGAGAAGGGGTCTCGACCCGAAACTTCGCCCATGCCTTCTCTCCAGAGATGCTGCCTGCCCCGCTAAGTTACTCCAGCATTTTGTGTCTATGCAGGAGACAATAGCTCGGCTTGGCAGAGCTGAACCCACTGGATCAAACTGCATAGTTATACACCATGGAAGTAGGGCCTTCACCCCAACTTGCCCATGCCGACCAAGGTGCCCCATCTACACTAGTCTCACCTGTCCGCATTTGGCCCATATCCCTCATAACCGTTCATATCCATGCACTTGTCCAAATGTATTTTACAATACCTGCCTCAACTACCTGCCCTGGCACCTTGTTCCAGATACCCACCACCCTCTGTGTGAAAACGTTGCCCCTCGGGATCCTAGAAAATCTTATCCATCGAACCTCAAACCTATGTCCTCTGTTTCCGACCCTGGGTAAAACATTACGCATCTACCCTCTCTCTTCCTCTCATGATCTTATACACCACCCCTCATCCTCCTGCGCTCCAGGGAATAATGTCCTCGCCTGCCCAACCTCGAGCAATTGAAACAAAAAATAAATTGCCCCACCCTAAACTTGTGACGATCCTAGAAAATCTTATCCTCGAACCTCAAACCTATGTCCTCTGTTTCATGATTCCCCGACCCTGGGTAAAACACTACGCATCTACCCTCTCTCTTCCTCTCACGATCTTATACACCACCCCTCATCCTCCTGTGCTCCAGGGAATAATGTCCTCGCCTGCCCAACCGAGAGCAATTGAAACAAAAAATAAATTGCATTTACCCTCTCTCTTCCTCTCGTGATTCGTCTTATATACCTTTCTAAGATCGCACCTCTATAAGATCAAATCCTAGCCTCCCCAACCTTTTCCTACATGCCTGAGCAATTGAAACTGAAAAAAGAAACTGCAGACGCAGGAAACCTGCAATAAATGGTTTATTCATCCTAGCAATTCCCCTCATGATTCTATACCTCATATAAGATTACCCCTCATCCTCCTGCGTTACGTGGGATAATGTCCCAGCTTGCCTAACCACTCCCTATCGTTTGGACCCTCAGATGGTGATGGTGGTGTTCTTTGTGGATCAGGTATCAAAGAATTCAAAGCTGTTTGGCTTAACTTGGCTTAAAACATTGTACCTGAGCAGAAATCTAACTCGTCTCTTCCCAACTTGCGAGTGATTTACGGGATCCTTATTGCTTTTACTCTGCTTATTCAATGGATGGGAGGGTCACAGGCAAGGCATTTAACACCCATGCCCCAAATGAAGAGGGCAACTTCAGAGGGAAGCTGGCAGTCAGCATTGTTGTTGGGGCCGGAGTCACAAACAGGTGGGACTGGGAGAGGGCAGCAGACCTGATAAATGGATATAAAACTATGAGTGGCATAGATAAGAGTAGACCGTTGATTTTAGTTTGGTTTACATTAGAGATACTGCGCAGAAACAGGCCCTTCGGCCCACCGAGTCCACGCCGACCAGCGATCCCCGCATACTAACATTAACCTACACACACTAGGGAACAATTTACATTTACACCAAGCCAATTAGCCCGCAAATCTGTAAGTCTTTGGAGTGTGGGAGGAAACCGAAGATCTCGGAGAAAACCCACGCAGGTCACGGGGAGAACGTATAAACTCCGTACAGACAAGCACCCGTAGTCAGGATCGAACCCGGGGCTCTGGCGCTGTAAGGCAGTATGGCTCCCTATCTCTATGCCACCGTGCCGCCCAAACCTTTTCCCCAGGGTGGAAATGGCAAGGACTGTAGGATGTAGCTTTAAGGTGGGCAAGAGGGGGCAAAGCTTAATGGAGATGCGCAGGGCAACGGGGCAAGTTTTTTCTAACACAGAACGTGGCAGGTGCCTGGCACATGCTGCCAGGGGCTGTGGGGGAGGCAGATATGATAGTGGCGTTTACGGATGGCAAGTAAAGAATTTGTCGGCGTCACTCCTCTGACTAAGCAAAGCTAAGAGGTTTTAAGATCTGAGGAAAGATTAAGAGGGTTTTTAATCGGCTGATTATATATTAAAGGAACAGAGGGATATGGATCAGAGGCGGCTAGTTGAACTTGGTATCATGCTCGGCACAGATACTGTGGGCTGAAGGGCCTGTTCCTGTGCTGTCCAGTTCTATAGCATAACATTGGGGGAAGTCCCAATCTCAAATATGGGTAAATAAAGCATTCAGGGGAACAGTGAGAAGAAATGTCTTCACCCAAAGGGGAGAATCTATAAAGCGTTCTACCCACCAAGAATAGGAAGGCTATGTTAATGAGGTCTGAAGATGGAGTTATTAAGGCATTTTGCAGTAATTAGGGGAAATGAGGTTGGTGTTGGAAAAGGGTCGCAAGGTGAAATATAGACGATGATCTGACGACTAGACACAGGAGACGCAAGGGGATGAATATTTTGCTCCTACAGTTCCCCACAAACCTGTGTAACCAGACGAGATGCTCCATAAAGGGGAGGTCTATAGTTACTATTAGCATTGTAGATCATTTATTTTCATTTAATTATTTTAATTTAGATTCCTTCGTTGTCACATAGAACAGTGCAGCTCAGGAACAGGCCCTTTGGCCCGCAGTGTCTGTGCCGAACATGATGCCAGGTTAATTTAATCTCCTCTGCCTGCACCTGATCCATATCCGTCCCTATCCAAAAGTCTCTTAATGTCCATTATCCTATCTGCCTTCACCACCACCCCTGGCAGCTCGTTCCAGGCACCTAGCACTCTCTGTAGAACAAACATGCCGCGCACATCTCCTATCAACTTAGCTCCCCTTATCTTACAACTATGCACTGTAGTCTTTGACATTTTCACCCTGGGGAAAAAGGTTCTGATTGTCTACCCTGTCTATGCTGAACATGATGTTATCAGGGTGAGTTGCTCAAGCAAAGGAGCATAGAAAAGAAGAAAATAGGTGCAGGTGTAGGCTATTTGGCCCTTCCAGCCAGCACCGCCATTCACATGATCTTGGCTGATCATCCAAAATCAGTGCCTCGTTCCTGCTTTTCCCCCCATATCCCTTGAATCCGTTAGCCCTAAGAGCTAAATCTAACTCTCTCTTGGAAACAGAGCACCAACAAGTCAACTCCCACCGAGCAGCTCGACATAGGTGCACGACGAAGCAACACGTCACACAGTGGCGCAGCGGTAGAGTTGCTGCCTTACAGCACCAGAGATCAGGGGTTCGATCCCGACTATGGGTGCTGTCTGTACAGAGTTTGTACGTTTTCCCCGAGACCTAAAAAGGGTCTCGACCCGAAACATCACCCATTCCTTCATTCCAGAGATGCTGCCTGTCCCGCTGAGTCACTCCAGCATTCTGTGTCCACATCCCCGTGACCTGCGCGGCTTCTCTCCGGGCGCTCTGGTTTCCTCCCACAGCCCAAAGACGTACAGGTTTGTGGCTAAATGTATCAGGGGGTATGGAGAGAAGGCAGGTACAGGATACTGAGTTGGAGACGTGAATTGGCCAAGATTGACTGGCAATTAATGCTAAAAGGGTTGACGGTGGATATGCAATGGAAGGCATTTAAAGACTGCATGGATGAACTACAAAAATTGTTCATCCCAGTTTGGCAAAAGAATAAATCAGGGAAGGTAGTGCATCCATGGATAACAAGGGAAATCAGGGATAGTATCAAAGCAAAGGATGATGCGTACAAACTAGCCAGAAAAAGCAGCATACCGGAGGACTGGGAGAAATTCAGAGACCAGCAGAGGAGGACGAAGGGCTTCATTAGAAAAGGAAAAATGGATTATGAAAGAAAACTGGCAGTGAACATAAAAACTGACTGCAAAAGTTTTTATAGATATGTGAAAAGAAAGAGATTAGTTAAAACAAATGTAGGTCCCTTGCAGTCAGAAACAGGTGAGTTGATCATGGGGAACCAGGATATGGCGGACCAATTGAATAACTACTTTGGTTCCGTCTTCACTAAGGAAGACATAAATGATCTGCCGGAAATAGCAGGGGCCCGCGGGTCAAAGGAGGTGGAGGAATTGAGTGAAATCCAGGTTAGTCGGGAAGTGGTGTTGGGTAAATTGAATGGATTAAAGGCCGATAAATCCCCAGGGCCAGATAGGCTGCATCCCAGAGTACTTAAGGAAGTAGCTCCATAAATAGTGGATGCATTAGTAATAATCTTTCAAAACTCTTTAGATTCTGGAGTAGTTCCAGAGGATTGGCGGGTAGCAAACGTAACCCCACTTTTTAAGAAGGGAGGGAGAGAGAAAACGGGGAATTACAGACCAGTTAGCCTAACATCGGTAGTGGGGAAGCTGCTAGAGTCAGTTATTAAAGATGGGATAGCAGCACATTTAGAAAGTGGTGAAATCATTGGACAAAGTCAGCATGGATTTACGAAAGGTAAATCATGTCTGACGAATCTTATAGAATTTTTCGAGGATGTAACTAGTAGCGTGGATAGGGGGGAGAACCAGTGGATGTGGTGTATCTGGACTTCCAGAAGGCTTTCGACAAGGTCCCACATAAGAGATTAGTATACAAACTTAAAGCACATGGCATTGGGGGTTCAGTATTGATGTGGATAGAGAACTGGCTGGCAAACAGGAAGCAAAGAGTAGGAGTAAACGGGTCCTTTTCACAATGGCAGGCAGTGACTAGTGGGGTACCGCAAGGCTCAGTACTGGGACCCCAGCTATTTACAATATATATTAATGATCTGGATGAGGGAATTGAAGGCAATATCTCCAAGTTTGCGGATGACACTAAGCTGGGGGGCAGTGTTAGGTGTGAGGAGGATGCTAGGAGACTGCAAGGTGACTTGGATAGGCTGGGTGAGTGGGCAAATGTTTGGCAGATGCAGTTTAATGTGGATAAATGTGAGGTTATCCATTTTGGTGGCAAAAACGGGAAAGCAGATTATTATCTAAACGGTGGCCGATTGGGAAAGGGGGAGATGCAGCGAGACCTGGGTGTCATGGTACACCAGTCATTGAAGGTAGGCATGCAGGTGCAGCAGGCAGTAAAGAAAGCGAATGGCATGTTGGCTTTCATAGCAAGAGGATTTGAGTATAGGAGCAGGGAGGTTCTACTGCAGTTGTATAGGGTCTTGGTGAGACCACACCTGGAGTATTGCGTGCAGTTTTGGTCTCCAAATCTGAGGAAGGACATTATTGCCATAGAGGGAGTGCAGAGAAGGTTCACCAGACTGATTCCTGGGATGTCAGGACTGTCTTATGAAGAAAGACTGGATAGACTTGGTTTATACTCTCTAGAGTTTAGGAGATTGAGAGGGGATCTTATAGAAACTTACAAAATTCTTAAGGGGTTGGACAGGCTAGATGCAGGAAGATTGTTCCCGATGTTGGGGAAGTCCAGGACAAGGGGTCACAGCTTAAGGATAAGGGGGAAATCCTTTAAAACCGAGATGAGGAGAACTTTTTTCACACAGAGAGTGGTGAATCTCTGGAACTCTCTGCCACAGGGGGTGGTTGGGGCCAGTTCATTGGCTATATTTAAGAGGGAGTTAGATGTGGCCCTTGTGGCCAAGGGGATCAGAGGGTATGGAGAAAAGGCAGGTACGGGATACTGAGTTGGATGATCAGCCATGATCATATTAAATGGCGGTGCAGGCTCGAAGGGCCGAATGGCCTACTCCTGCACCTAATGTCTATGTTTCTATGTTTCTATGGATGATCAGCCATGATCATATTGAATGGCGGTGAAGGTGAAGGGCCGAATGGCCTACTCCTGCACCTATTTTCTATGTTTCTCTGTTAATTGGCTTCTGCAAATTCTCCCTCGAGTGCAGGATAGAACCAGCGTACGGGGTGATCGCTGATCGGTGAGCACTCCGTGGGTCAAAGGGCCTGTTTCCACGCTGCGTCTCTAAACCAAACTAAACCGCGCCGCAAGTAAAAAGGTCGCAGCGACCACGGACAAAACCCGGGTCGAAGCGAGAAACATCAAAGCCGTCGAAACACTGCACGCCCACACAAGTCTGTAACTTAAAACTCTCGCAACGAGTTTTGAAAAAACAAGTCTCACTTGGTCAGATGAGCTCTGCAACTCACAACATTCACTAATTAAATCACGCGGCCAAAATTCAGAGACCTGAACCTATTAGTGTTCTATAGATAGAAACTGAAAACCTGCTCTGGTGGCAATTTAAATGTGTGTTTTTCATTAACAATCCACTCTAAAATACAGTCACAGATTCGTACAGCATTGAAACAGCATCCAACGTTGTCCATGCCGACCAGGGTGCCCCATCTGTGCTAGTCCCACCTGCCCGTGTGGGGCCAGACCCTTCACAAACATTCCTATCCATGTACCTGCACAAACGTCTTTTAAATGTTGTCTCAACTACCTCCTCTGGCAGGTACACAAAAATGCTGGAGAAACTCAGCAGGGGCAGCAGCATCAATGGAGCGAAGGAAATAGGCAACCCTTTGGGTTTCGGCTCGAAACGTTGCCTATTTCCTTCGCTGAGTTTCTCCCCCATTTTCGTGTACCTTCAATTTCCCAGCATCTGCAGTTCCTTCTTAAATACCCCCTCTGGCAGCTCGTTCCATTCACCCAGCACCCTCCATGTAGAAAAAGTTGCCCCTCAGGCTCCCGTTACATTTTTTTTTCCTTCGCACCTTAAACCCATGTCCTCTCAGCCCCGCTGAAGAAGTCTGAAGAAGGGTCGCCTATTTCCTTCGCTCCACAGATGCTGCCTCACCCGCTGAGTTTCTCCAGCATTTTTGTCTACCTCCTCTCAGCCCCGCTCTGTTACTCCAGCACTTTCTGTTTTGAGCGAGTGAGAAGTGGATACAGATGAGGAGGGGTTTGATAGGCTGATTGGGGGAGTGAGGGACAAATTCTTGTGGTGACAAAGGGGACAAAAGAGCGTCAAAGATAAGGAGAGAAGAGGAGGAGAGAAATGTAAAACCGGAGGGTGGGATAAACGAGATAGGTAGCTAACGGGCCTGTCCCACTTGGCCGACATTTGCACCTCAATTACGCGTCATATGTAAAATAAGTTGTCGCGTTGTTACGCGCGACGTCAGGCCGTCTGGTGCGCGTGACGTCATTAGATTACATTGCGGCACGCTGCGACGCACGGTTACGCACGGTGACGTAACCATGCGATACACGTGAGACGTCGGAATGCCAGCGTGTGACGCCAATGTGTCAGCGTGCAAACGCGATACGTCACTCAGGAGGCGCGCGAGGATTTCGTGCAGCACGAAATCCTGGAGCGCCACGCAATACCGCGGCGCAACTACACACTCTTCCACGCCTCTCCATGCGCCTTTCCCACGCTACCTACATGGCACCCGTGCGTCACAACGCGATGACCACATGACGCGCGCAAATGACGGCCAAGTGGGACAGGCCCTTAACCAAGCTTTGGAAATTGTTCAACACTCTCTTGCTTTGAAACGCTTGAACTTTCTTTCAAAACGCAGGACTACATGAGACATTTGATCTCTCTTATACAGTCGTAGAGTCATACAGCATGGAAACAGGCCATTCGGCCCAACTTGCCCACAGCAACCCGACATGTCACATCTACTCTAGTCCCACCTGCCTGTGCTTGGCTCATATCCCTCTAAACCTGTCCTATCCATTGACCTGTCTAAATGTTTCTTAAACGTTGCGATAGTACCTACATATTATTATATACACAGTGATACTTAATGTCTTGAGGTTAGGTCGATGTAGTTTTAAGTTAAATCAACCCTGTAGTTTATCTTGTTTAAGAAAGTACTGCAGATGCTGGTAAAATTGAACGTAGATACAAAATGCTGGGGGAACTCAGCAGGTGAGGCAGCATCTATGGAGAGAAGGAATAGGTGACGTTTCGGGTCGAGACCTCTCCATAGATGCTGCCTCACCCGCTGAGTTCTTCCAGCATTTTGTATTTAAATCTACCTGTAGTTTATCTGTAGGTCATTGGAGATGGGTGTGGCTAGCTTTGCCAGCTGTGAGGGCGTTTAAATGTCTCTCAACGTACCCGCTCCTTGCCAGTGATTTCCAGTATAATCTCCTTCTCTCTGAGTTTCTTCCAGCTGCTGTAGTACTTCTGCAGCGGCGACACCTCCTCCTTCACCGCCTTCTCCCACGAAGCCTGTGAACAAGATGCAAGAACCCGTTTAAAGTCGACAAAGCGGGGTATCTTTGCTGCAAGGTAGATGCTGGAGTAACTCGGCGGGACAGGCAGCATCTCTGGAGAGAAGGAATGGGTGACATTTCAGCTCGAGACCCTTCTTCAGACCAATAGACAATAGACAACAGGTGCAGGAGTAGGCCATTCGGCCCTTCGAACCAGCACCGCAATTCAATGTGATCATGGCTGATCATCCCCAATCAGTACCCCGTTCCTGCCTTTTCCCCATATCCCCTGACTCCGCTATCTTTAAGAGCCCTATCTAGCTCTCTCTTGAAAGCATCCAGAGAACCTGCCTCCACCGCCCTCTGAGGCAGAGAATTCCACACTCACCACTCTCTGTGAGAAGAAGTGTTTCCTCGTCTCCGTTCTAAATGGCTTACCCCTTATTCTTAAACTGTGGTTCTCAATCGTTGCTCCAACTCTCTACAACCTGAAACATAGATACCTTGGGTCCTGGATTATATTTATCTTTCAGTTTGCATCATGGAAAGCGAGTCACTGAGTCGTTCAGCACGGAATCAGGCCATTCGGCCCAACTCGTCCATGCCGCCCAAGATGCCCCATCTAAGGTAGTCCCATTTGCCAGCATTTGACCCACATCCCTCTAAACCTTTCCTCGCCATGTACCTGCGCACATGGAAGAGTGTCATTTAAATGTTGTTACGGCACTTGGGCGGCACGGTGGCGCAGCGGTAGAGTAGCTGTTTTACAGCGCTTGCAGCGCCGGAGACCCGGGTTCAATCCCGACTACGGCTGCTGTCTGTATGGAGTTTGTACGTTCTCCCCGTGACCTGCGTGGGTTTTCTCCGAGATCTTCGGTTTTCTCCCACATCCGAAAGACGTACAGGTTTGTAGGTTAATTGGCTTGGTAAATCGTCCCTGGTTTGTGTAGGAGAGTGTTAATGTGCGGGGATCGCTGGTCGGTGCGGACTCAGTGGGCTGAGGGCCTGTTTCTGCGCTGTATCTCTAAACTAAACTAAACTCCTCAGCCTGCCGCAACAACCTCCTACGGCAGCTCGTTCCGTCCTCCATACCCTGAGCGGAAACGTTGCCCCTCAGGTTGGTATCAGATCTTGTACCTCTCTCCTTTACACACCTCTTGTTTTTGATCCTTCCACCCTGGATAAATGACTGTGTGCATCCACCCGCTCTATTCCCCTCATGATTTTATACCCCACAATAAGATACACTTTGGCCAGTGAAATCCTGCTAGTGGAAACTTGCTGAGTGCAGATTGTCTGACACATCTCCTGCAGGCAGGTTTCAGCTGAGAAACATTCTCGGTTCCCATGGCATTGTGCAGAGAGCCACAGCATAGGCACGGCACGTAGAAGGAGATACTTGACTACACTGCAGTGCAGGAGATAATTTTTGCAAAAATATTTTACACCTTGCTTTCTTCCTTAAACTTTCACATAGAGCATGGAGTTTCCTTTCAGTCCTACTGTGCACACATTTGCTCCATAGGCAATTTTTATAGATTTTATTCTTGCTTGCTGCCTTGCTAACTTTCCAAGGATCAATTCCTTCAATACACAACCACTCTCCTCCCATTAAATCTTCTAGCCTGCTGTTCTGTCTGACTGCAGAGACTGACAATTTATGACTTGGGGGACAGATTGATATTGTTTTGTTTTAAACCAGCCTGTAGCTTATCTGCAGGTCATGGGTACAGCTCGCTCCGCTGGCTGTCAGGGGTTTTAAATGTTTCTCAGCTCTGGACATTCAGAAATTCCCCAAAATAGGAAGTGAAATACTTCAATAAAACTACAATTATTCAACTGAAGAATAAATATGAACAAAAACAACCTGACCAAAATATATAAATTGCAAATGTTACTCCATTGTTCAAGAAGGGAGGGAGATAAACGTTGGGAAACTATAGGCTTCAATAAAGAAGAGCTGAATGGACATCTTTAGTAGAGTTTAGTATAGACATGCAGCGGGGAAACAGGCCCTTCGGCCCACCGTGTCCGCGCCAACCAGCGATCACACCATAAGCCAGCACTATGCTACATACTGGGAACAATTTACAATTTTTTACCGGCCAATTAACCTACAAACCTGCACGTATTTGGAGTGCGGGAGGAAAGCGGAACACCCGGAGAATACTTATGCGGTCAAGGGGAGAATGTACAAACCCCGTACACACAGCACCCGTGGTCGGGATCGAACCTGTGTCTCTGACGCTGTAAGGCAGCAACCTTACTACTGCACCACCGTGCTGCCCCCTCTTTCTCAGCGAAACGAATGGGTATTCATGTGCTCACATAACTAGGCAATGGTAGCGACTCTAACCCGAGTATTTACTGCAAGTGCCATTATGTTCGAGTCTGTTTGACGCTCCTGTCACGGGTCAGAATGGGTGGATGGGTAGCGCAGTGGGTAAAGGGCCTGTCCCACTTACGCGACTGCTCAGCAACTGTCTTCGACCATCAAGCTCGAGGGCACTCGCCTGAGAAACCTCGAGCTGGATCGAACAAACGCGCGCGCGCGCGCGCACACACACACACACACACACACACACACACACACACACACACACACACACACACACACACACACACACACACACACACACACACACACACACACACACACACACACACACACACACACACACACACACACACACACACACACACACACACACACACACACACACACACACACAGCAAAAACAGGGGCCAGGGAAAGCGGAGGAGCGCTGTCTGAAATTCACACCCACGATGAACAGGAAGGTAAAAGACGGCCGGCATAGCTACGGTAAGTCCTTTAGAGAGCATGGAGGGGGGGGGGGGAGGGAAGGGGGGAGAAGGGTAGAGAAGGGAGGGAGAAGGAGTGGAGACAATTTTAAGAAGGCAGACAACTTATAATAAAGTTTAGCGGGCATTTAACCTACCGGTCGGTTTTCCTTGGTTCTGAAAACTCCAATGAGCCAATTAACATGCCTGGTCAGCGAAGGAGATTGCCTACGGCTGCCCTCGACTGCCTATAACTACATAGTGACCCCACTCCACTGCACTACGAGTTCAAAAGAACCATGCCCACCAATCTTTACTTGCGGAAAACTTTTCAGCATGCTGAGAAATTTTCCTCGATTATAATGAGGCCGCGAGTATGCGGGAACTTCTCTCGAGCATGAAGGAGAGTTACAGTGACCTCCTAGGACCACGTGTCGACCATGTTGCGAGTTTGCGGCGAGCGCAAACTCTTCTAAACTCGCAGATTAGGTCGCCATAGTAGGACAGGCCCTGAAAGCTGCTGCCTCTCAGTGCCAGAGACCTGGATTCAATTCTGACTCGCTGCTGTCTGTGTGGAGTTTGTAGGTTAATTGGCTCTTTATTCATTGATCCTAATGTATAGAGAGTGAACGTGAAAGTGAGGTAAGGGAACGAGCATGTACTCGGGTGATCAATGGTCGGTGTGGAATCAATCAATTCAAAGTCTCCACAGTGTGCGGCCTGCCAAAGCTATTGGCTTCATTTCATGTGTTGAGTGGGTATTTGGCACAATGCCACCTCCAATTTGACCAAACACCAGTCAAAATGTGTAGGACAGAACTTCAGATGCTGGTTTACACCGAAGATAGACACAAAATGCTGGTGCACTCAGGCCGTATCTCTGGAGAGAGGGAATGGGTGACATTTTGGCCTCGACCCAAAACGTCACCCATTCCTTCTATTCAAAGATGTTGCCTGTCCCGCTGAGTTACTCCAGCATCTTGTGTCTATAAACACCAGTTGAAGGTCCCCATCGCTTATCGGAGACGGGAGAATGTCAGGGGAAGTTACGAGTCTTACCACAGCCACTTTATCCACCACGCCAAACGTGGCCCTCTGCCGCCTCTTGGTGATGAAGGACGAGTTCTCCTGCACTTTCTCCAGCAGTTGCCTGATCTGCTTGCAGTAATTGGCCACTTTGCACTCCTTGAGAAAGGTCTTCAGCTGCAGGAGAAAGCCACAGTAAGTCACGAGGAACAGGCCCAGAAGGGTCGCCACCCGAAACGTCACATAACCATGTTCGCCCGAGATGCTGCCTGACCGACTGCTTTACTCCATAACCTTGTGTATGTGGAGGTGTCTGGTGGACAGAGCTGATAACATTCCGCCCACACAACAAGCTGAGCAACGGGCGTCCACATTTATGATAAGAGTGCAACCCTTACAGCAGATTAATTGAAGGATTTTAGGGGTGGCAGGGTGGCGCAGAGGTAGAGCTGCTGCCTTACAGCACCCGACACCCGGCTTCACTCCTGACCACGGGTGCTGTCTGCACGGACTTTGTACGTTCTCCCTGTGACTGCGTGGGTTTTCTCCAGGCGCTCCGGTTTCCTCCCACACTCCAAAGACTTAGGGGATTGTAAATATTGCCCCTAATGTGTAGGATAGTGTTAGTGTACGAGAGGATCGCTGGTCAGCGTGGACTTGTTGCCCGAAGTCCCTGATTCCACGCTGTATCTCTAAAGTCTTTATGGCAGAGGAACCAGCTGTTGAGTCCGCACGTCACCCAAACATTGAATCCCCTTCCCAGCTCCTGCTCTGTAGCCCTGTAGGTTGCAGCACTTCCTACAGGTTTCAGCCAAGATTTACGAGGATGTTGCCAGGACTCGAGGGTCTGAGCTACAGGGAGAGGTTGGGCAGGCTAGATCTTGTAGAGGTGTTTAAGGTCATGAGGCGAACAGATAGAGCGAATCCAGAGACATTTTCCCGGGGTAGGGGAATCAAGAACTAGACGGCACAGGTTTAACGTGAGAGGGAAAAGATTTAATAGGAAACTGGGCGACATCTTTTTTTAAAAAGAGGGTGGTGGGTATTTGGAACAAGCTGCTAGAGGAAGTGGTTGAGGCAGGTACTATAACAACATTTAAGACTTTGATACGGATGGTTTTGAGGGTTATGGGCCGAAAATGGGAAAATGGGTCTTGCTTTGATCAAAAAGCCATGATAAGTCACACACAGAACAGACCCAGAAGACTTAATGTGGAGGCTCTACAAGGCGCTGGTCAGGCCGCATTTGGAACACTGTGAGCAAATTTGGGCCCCATATCTGAGGAAGGATGTGCTGGCTCTGGAGAGGGTTCAGAAGAGGTTTACGAGAATGGTTCCAGGAATGAGTGGAGGAGCATATGAAGAGTCCTCGACAACACTGGGCCAATATTCGCTGGAGTTTAGAAGGTCGAACGGGGACCTCATTGAAACCTACAGAATAATGAAAGGCATAGATGTGGATGTGGAAAGGATGTTTCCACTGGTGGGAGAGTCTAGGATTAGAGGTCAGAGCCTCAGAATTAAAGGGCGCACTTTTAAAAAGGAGGTGAGGGGAACTTCTTTAGACAGAGGGTAGTTAATCAGTGGAACTCATTGCCACAGAGGGCTGTGGAGGCTAAGTCAGTGGATATTTTTTAAGGCAGAGAGATAGACAAGCTCTTGATTAGAACGGGTGTCAAGGTTAGGGAGAAGGCAGGAAAATGGGATTATGTGGCAGAGATCAGCCATGATTCAATGGCGAAGTAGACTCGAAGGGCCGAATGGCCCAATTCTACTCCTGTAACATGTGAGCCCTGGTCACAGCCGGTGTAACCACGCCGGCAACTGTCCAGCAGCTTTCTGCCGCACCGCTTGTCAGACGGCCACCACTGCAATCAAGGAGCCCTTTGATGTGGTAATAATTCACAATCTCCATCAAACGGGTTAAGTGCTGCATGAAGCACTAATGATCAGCATTTATTCTGGCACCTAGTGCAGGAAGTGGTAGCGATTTTTCAAAGAGTGGTGCAACATGCCATAAAAAATATCTGGCAGAGAGAGACGGAGGAGCGGCCAAACGTAGATCCTGCATCAATTCCACACAATTCTCAAACTGGGATCGACATGGCTAGCCGTCCGTCGGGGAAATCACAGTGGATCCACCCAGCACTGGTTCCACCATTGCTGAGGGTTTGTGTCTGCTACCAGGTGCCATGCTTTCGGAAGGACGTGGAGGGCTTTGCAGAGGGTGCAGAGAAGGGGCGGCACGGTGGCAAGGTTGGTAGAGCTGCTGCCTCACAGCGCCAAGGACCCAGGTTCGATACAGACCTCGGGTGCTGTCCATGTGGAGTTTGCACGTTCTCCCTGTGACCATGGGTGGGATTCCTCCGAGTGTTCCGGTTTCTTCCCACATTCCAAAGACGTGCGGGTTTTTATAGGTTAACTGGCCTCTGTAAATTGCCCCAAGTGTGTAGGATGTGCAAGTGGGATAACATAGAACTAGTGAACTGGTGATCAATGGCTGCCATGGACTCGGTGGGCCAAAGGGCTGTATCACTAAAATAAACTAATCTAATTTACCAAACTGCTGGCATGAATGAGGTCTCTAGTTCAATGGAGAAAGAAAGATTCACGATGAGATTGCCAGGATTGGAGGGCTTGTGCATTGCGAAGACGTTGCATAGGTTGGGACTGTTTACCTGGAGTAAATGAGGCCGAGGGGTGATCTTATAGAGGTCTATGAAATAACGAGCGGCATTCATAAGGTGGAAGGTCACAGTCTTTTTTCCCCCATGGTCGGGGAGTCTAAAACTCGAGGGAGGAATGTGGGAGGAAACGGATTACGGGTGAAGAGAGGGCAAAGATTTATAGAGGACCCGAGGGGCAGGTTTATCGACAGAGCGAGTGGTGGGTTTATGCAATGAGTTGCCAAAGTCTGAAGAAAGGGTCTCGACCCGAAACGTCACCCATTCCTTCTCTCCGGAGACGCTGCCTGTCCCGCTGAGTTACTCCAGCATTTTGTGTCTATTGGCGAGATGCCAGAGGAAAAGGGAGAGGCAGGAACAATTACAATGTTTAAAACAAAGATCGACATAAAGTGCTGGAAGAACTCCGCGGGTCAGGCAGCATATGTGGGAAAAAAGGATGGGTGACATTGCTCACACTTGGTAGATGTCTGGATTGCACTGCCAGGGGTGGTGGTGGAGGCAGATACGATAGTGGCATTTAAGAGGCTTTTAGATGGGCAAATAGATATGCAGAGAATACAAGGAAGTTGCCCGGACTCAAGGGTCTGAGCTATAGGGAGAGGTTGAGTAGGCTGGGACTCAATTCCCTGGAGCGCAGGAGGATGAGGGGTGACCTTAGAGAGGTGTATAAAATCATGAGAGGAATAGATCGGGTAGACGCAGAGAGTCTCTTGCCCAGAGGAGGTGAATCGAGGACCAGAGGACGTAGGTTTAAGGTGAATGGGAAAAGATCTGAGGGGTAACTTTTTCACAGTGGGTGTATGGAATGAGCTGCCAGAGGAGGCAGGGACTAATGCAACGTTTAAGAAACAGTTAGACAGGTACATGGATAGGACAGGTTTGGAGTAATTGGGACCAAACGCAGGCAGGTGGGACTGCTGTAGCTGGGACATGTTGGCCGGTGTGGGCAAGTTGGGCTGAAGGGACTGTTTTCACACTGTATCACTCTATGGAGGAATATGGAGCACATGCAGGCAGAGGAGATTGGTTGACTGCGGCAACATGTTTAGCACGGACATTGCTGCCGAAGGGCCTGTTCCTGTGCTGTTCTGTTCTATGATCTAGGTGCAAAAATCCTACAGCAGCAGCACTCTCCCTGCCCTATTCTACACCCTGCTCCCAAAGACCAGAGCTGACTGTGCCTTTGCTGTGCGTTTGCAGAGACCTGCTTCAGTTAGACTCTCTGCACTTCCCATCCCTATTGCAATTAACAACTGCAATGGGTGCTTCTATGATTCATGTCAGCTACACTGTGCTCTTGAATTTAACACCTAATTAGCCCGCAATTTTCTGCGCATCATTTTACTGGCACCACGGTCATGTCTGCGCACTGTGATTTAAATCTCTGTTCGTGATTAAATAAATACAAGGAGCTCCCTTGCTGGTGATATAAAATCTGATAACTCGGCTCCCAACTCCCCTCCTGACGTAGCTAACACCACTTGCGCCTCACACCATGTGTTCTGGGAGCGCTCTGGTTCCACCCCCTCGCTCTCTCCCACACCATGGCAGGTGGCTTGTTGTGGAATCCGCTCCTGCTGAACCTTCCAGTTCAGTAGAGTTGAGTTTGTTGTCACGTGTGCTGAGGTACAGTGAAAAGCTTTTGCTGCGTGCTAACCAGCCAGCCAGAGACAATACAAGATTACAATCGAGCTATTTACAGTATATAGATACACAATAAGGGAATAACGTTTAGTGCAAGGTAAAGCCAGCAAAGTCTGAGGGTCACCAGTCAGGTATATAGTAATTCCGGACTGCTCTCCGGCTGTGGTAGGATGATTCAGTTGCCTGATCACAGCTCCACCCAGCACTCTTGTTCATCAGATATTTTAAATGGGACCAGCTGCTGCCGTTTGCCCAAGACTGATCGTGATTCAAAGGCAGATGGGACTTTGCAAGAAGACACATCAGCACAGCACAGGCACAGACTTTAGACTTTAGAGGAGAAACAGGCCCTTCGGCCCTCTGGGTCGGTGCCGACCAGCGATCACCCTGTACCCTAGTGCACTGTCCTATGCACTAAGGACAATGAACAATATTACCAGAGCCAATTAACCTACAAACCTGCACAGCTTTGGAGTGTGGGAGGATACCTGAGCGCCCGGAGAAACCCATATGGTCACGGGAGGAACATACAACCTCTGTAGTTTGAGTACGAACATTTTTTAACGTCGTAGAAATAGTCGATACATACGATACCAGATCACGTGTATCATGCAGATTTCCATACGCACACTCATACTATATAGCCATACGCACACACACTATATACCCCCCAAACACACACGATACCACACCCAACATATACACACACACACACACACACTTGCTCGACTACCCCTTCATGCAAATATTACAAACCATGTCCACTAATCCCCCATCTACATTAAACGTCACATATTCATGAGCATCTTTGTACCTGAATGGTAACAGGCAGCACCAGCTCCGGGAAGCCGATGGTGTGTGCTTGAGTGTGTAAGTACTCCAGGGTCAGATCGTACAACTGCTCGATCAAACCATCCTGCAACGCAAAGTTTGAAACCATTAGCCACAATATTCCAGCACGTAAATATGAGCTTTGAAATTAATCTTAGGCAGCCACGGTGGCACAGCAGTAGAGTTGCTGATTTACAGCGCTGAAGATCCGGGCTCCATCCTAACTACGGGTGCTGCTGTCTGTACGGAGTTTGTGCGTTCTCCACGTGACCACGTGGGTTTTCTCCGAAATCTTCGGTTTCCTCCCACACTCCAAAGACGTACAGGTTTGAAGGTTAATTGGCTTTGTATAAATGTAAATTGTACCTAGTAGGATAGTGTTAATGTGTGGGGATCGCTGGTCGGTGCGGACTCATGGGCCGAAGGGCCTGTTTCCGTGCTGTATCTCTAAACTGAACTAATCCCTTGACCAACTGACGGTGCCAGAAGAAGGCTCCCCGACCAAAGATATCCTCTGTTCATTCCCTGCACAGATGCTGCCTGACCGCTGAATTCCTCCAGCACTTTGTGTTTTGTTCAAGGTCCCAGCCACTGCAATTCCTTGAGTCGACTGATTATTTAGTGCCTTAGTAATTGCAGTGTGTGAAACATCACTTATTTCAGAAAAACGTTGCACTTTGGGAGGCTCAATGTGAGGAGAGTATGCAGCTGATGGCAAGACCCTTAATAGCTCTGATGTGCAAAGAGATCTTAGAGTCCAAGTTCATAGCTCAATGAAGGTGGCAACAGAAGTAGATAGGGCACAGTGGCACAGTGGTAGAGTTGCTGCCTTACAGCGCTAGAGACTCAGGTTCAATCCTAACTACGGGTGCTGTCTGTATAGAGTTTGTACGTTCTCACAGCGACCTGCATGGGTTTTCTCCGGGAAGCTCCAGTTTCCTCCCACACTCCAAAGACGTGCAGGTTTTTAGGTTAATTGGCCTCTGTAAATTGTCCCTAGTGTGTGGGATTGAACTAGTGTACATGTGATCGCTGTTGGTACGGACTCGCTGGGCCGAAGGGCCTGTTTTCACGCTGCGTTTCTACACTAAACTGAAGTAAGACAGCAGTGATAGAATAAAGCATTTATTCACAACATTCAGCTCCGACTGCTGCAAATCACAAGAGCATGAATGCAAATATCACAGCAAACACGTTGTTGTTCAGCACATCCTCGGGGATAACAAAGATTCCATTTTCGTATTTCATGCTTCGCAAAGGGTTTATTTAGAGAGTGCCAACAATTGATTTGGCTGCACATGTCAACGGTTTTAGACAAACAAGAAAATAAATTGAACGGGAGAAATCTGTAACAAAAGTCTTATTCAACACCCGTGAATGAGACAAATCAAACGGCAACCCATTGAAGTGTTGATATACAGAGACAGCGTCCCACTGTCTGTGACTGCCTGACACTGTGGTGTGATCGAGGAGTTTGTGATGCACTGAGATCTATGGGATGTTAAGTAGAGTTTAGTTTTTTAGATTAGTTCAAGTTCAAGTGAGTTTATTGTCGTGTGTCCCTGTATAGGACAATGAAATTCTTGCTTTGCTTCAGCACAACATAACATAGTAGGCATTTACAAAACAGATCAATGTGTCCATATACCATAATATAAATAATACACACATGAACAAATAAAATGAAATGATAAAGTACAAATAACAGATAATTGGTTATTAATAATCAAAGTTTTGTCTGAGCCAGGTTTAATAGCCTGATACGGGCCCTTCGGCCCAGCGAGTCCGCGCCGACCAGCGATCCCCGCACACTAACACTATCCTACGCACACTAGGGACAAATTACAATGACACCAAGCCAATTAACCAACAAGCCAACAAACCACCAAGAAGAGGAAGGACTCCAACTGGGCTGCAAAATGACCAGCAAGAGGGGTAAAACGGAGGGGAGCGCTATCTACGAAACACAAAGGAAGGAGGTTGCCCACCTGATGACCCCAATGATGTTTTCACCCCTACCCCCACTCAAGATAGTAAGAAGGTGCCAATTATAGTAGGAATTGTAATATCAAGTCCCATAAGCCCACACATTGGGAGGAAACCAGAGATTGTGGTGAAAACTCACACGGGTCGCGGGGAGAACGCACGAACTCCGTGCAGACAAGCACCGGTCGTCAGGATCAAACGCGGGTCTCTGGCGCTGTAAGGCAGCAGCACTACCGCTGCACCACTGGTTCAAATTAGCCAATGGTGCAAGCTGCAGCAGTTGAGCTGCCGTTAGTTAACAGGGCAATTTTTATAGTTAACAGGAGCAACCCTGGAAGTTAATGTATCGTCAGAGTGAGAAAATTAACTCTTAGAATTCAGGAAATGTGGATACAAGGAGCGACAGAAACGGTGTTGAAATAACAGTGATCAGTGTATCTTCAACACAATGAACTTCACTTCATTCCAGAAACAAGGAATTGCAGATAGTTTACCAAAAAAAGACACATAGTGCTGGAGTAACTCAGCGAGCCAGGCAGTATCTCTGGAGAACGTGGATAGGTGGCACTTCGAGTCCCTACAATCAGTCTGAAGAAGTGTCCCGATCTGAAATGTCACCCATCCATGTTCTCCCGAGATGATGCCTGACCCGTTGAGTCACTCCAGTACTCTGTGTCTTTTCCTGGAATGCAGGTGTCATTGGAGGTTCACTTTCTCACGCTTTAGCAGATCGCCAGCAATCCTGGTCACACACTCGTTTCACCGTTGCCATCGGGGAGAAGGTACAGGAGCCTGAAATCTGTGACATCCAAGTTCAGGAACAGCTTCTTCCCGACAGCCATCAGGCTATTTAACACGACATAAAATAAGCTCTGAACAATAACAGTCTATTATTATTGCATTATATCTGTTTATTTATTGTGCATATGTGGTCTATGGTCTATAGACACACTGAACTTTTATCTTCCGTTTTGTACTATGTTTACATATTCTGTTGTGCTGCAGCAAGTAAGAATTTCATTGTCCTATCTGGCACACATGACAATAAAACTCTCTTGAATCATGTCAATACAACAGTGTCAGGGGTGATGGGGAAAAGGCCAAGATCAAAGAGCAAGATAGTCCACTCGACGAAAAAGACGTAGTACGGTCATGGGTAATCTTCGGCCCCATTTCCGTAACCGGCTTCCATCTCCGCACCAAAGATCCCGTAGCGGAGCAAAGAGACTAGTGCGGAGACGGAAGCTGGTTACGGAAACATCCTCGTAAAAATCAAAGATCTTTGGTAAAAATCTTCTCCTCATTTTCTTCTTGTCTCTCTGCCTCTCAACAAAAAGCAAAAAGATGCCTATGTTCCTTCAACAGCGTGAGGGAAGTCTGGCCCGGATCAGCACGGCTGGGACCCCAGGGGAATTTTTTTTTTTTTTTTAAACATTAAAAAAAGAAAATTAACCGAATCATAATTTATTAACACAAACTGTTCCCCCGCAACGTTAATTTCACGGCGAGGGGGATAACCAAAGTCGAGTCGGGATTACTGAAATGGCCGAAGAAATGACCCACGTTCCTCTCCATTGCGTACTACACATCAGCCCAGGAGTGCACTATCATGCTCGCTATAGGATTTTTGGCCAGAACCCCAGCACTTTGTGTGTTTTACCCATTAAATGATCATTCTGTTCCTTCATCGACGATCAGTCACCTTCCACTTACTCGGTAAGCCTTTTCCTGTAGATTTGCATTGGACAGCTTCAGAACCACAGCAAAGTTGATTGGCCGGACACTCATCCGCCCCGGTTTCTTATTAAAATCCATCTGTTGGAAAATCTGGAGAGAAAAACACAATCATAATTAGGACTCAGAAATGGCACTACCATTAGTTTACATTTCGAGCTTTAAAAAATATTCATATGGTTCGCGTTGCAGGTTATACACAAAGAGCTAATTTTCTCCAGAGATGCTGCCTGACCCACTGGGTTGCTCCAGCGTTTTGCATCTATCAAACATGATTAGTTTAGTTTAGAGATACAGCATGGAAACAGTCCCTTTGGCCCATCGAGTCCGCACCAGCCAGCGACCCCCCCCCCCCCCTCACTAACGCTATCCTACACACACACTAAGGACAATTTTACATTCATATCAAGCCAATGACCCTGCAAACCTGTACCTCTTTGGAGTGTGGGAGGAAATCGAAGATCTCGGAGAAAACTCCTGCAGTTCACAAGGAGAACGTACAAACTCCGTACTGACAGCACCTGTAGTCAGGATGGAACGCGGGTTTCTGGCGCTGTAAGGCAGTAGCTCTCTACCCACTGTGCCGCCAAAAGCAAACCCTCGTCCTCCATCAGAGAGAGAAGATCTTCATTGTTTGGCAGCAGATATCACTTCCGGAGTTCCTCAGAGCAGTGTCTTGGGCCCAGCCATCTCCAGCCGCCTCATCAATAATCTCTTGTACGTCACAAGGCCAGAAGTGAACATTGGTTGTTTAGAGTTTCAGGGAATACAATCCCTACCACAAGACCCATTCAAGAGCCATCGCAACGACAACTTTTCTTCTCATCAAAGTCCTAAATAAGCCCCACCAAAAAAAAATGAAGGACCATTTCCACCCCAGTCATTCCCTCTTCTCCCTTCTCCTGTCGGGCAGAAGACACAAAAGCTTGAAAGCACAATAGATGCAGGAGTAGGCCATTCGGCCCTTCGAGCCAGCCCTGCCATTCAATGTGATCATGGTTGTAACACCCGCTTCAGGAACAGCTTCTTCCCCACAGTTATCAGACCACCGAGGGGTCCTCGGGTGTATGTCTGTGTGGAGTTTGTACATTCTCCCCGTGACCTCGTGGGTTTCCTCCGGGTGACCCGGTTTCCTCCCACATTCCAACGAAGTGCGGGTTTGTAGGCTAATTGGCTTCTGTAAATTGTCCCCAGTGTGTAGGATGCGAAAGTGTGATAACATGGGACTAGCATATAGGTCATCGAAGGTTGCCGTGGGCCAAAGGGCCTATTTCCAGGTAGCATCTCTCAACTAAACTATCTATAAATCAGTGGCTGATAAATGTCCTGACAATGACTATTCTGAAAACCTGCTTTCATGCAGAGTGGTGTTGACCTGGAACTCAGTGCCGACAGGGAGATTGAAACAGATCGAGCATTTCCAAAGGAAATTTTATGAGCAATCAGGAAAAACTCTCTTGATTCAGGAATGGCTCTCACTGCACGCAGCCAACATGGACTTGATGGGCCATAAGTAGTCCTCCTGTGCCATCATGACTTCTTTTTTACAGCCTGTGGTGACAAAGTGAGAATTTGGTGGTGAGGTGGGGTTGTGCTGTTGGGTCCTGCACTCGAAGGTATAAATTCTCAGGTAGACACTAAAACCTGGATTAACTCAGCGGGACAGGCAGCATCTCTGGAGAGAAGGAATGGGTGACTTTTCGGGTTGAGACCCTTCTTCAGACTAGTCCAGGGATAGGGAAACGAGAGATATAGGCGGTGATGTAGAGAGATTTTAAAGATATGACACAAAAAGTAACGATGATAAAAGAAACAGGCCATTGTTAGCTGTGTGCTAGGTGAGAACGAGAAGTTGGAGCGACTTGGGTGGGAGAGGGATGGAGAGAGAGGGAATGCAGGGGTTAATTGTAGTGAGATAAATCAATATTCATACCGCTGGGTCGAGATGTTCCTCCAATTAGCCTCACTCTGACAACGGAGGAGGCCTTCGACAGAAAGGTCAGTGTAGGAATGCGAATTAAAGTGTTCGGTATAAAGTCCTAGCCTGCACAACCTCTAACAATAGCGGTGTGCCTCAGAGATGTGTACTGTGTCCATTGGGGTTTATCACTTGTATCAACGATATGGATGAGAATGTGCAAGGCCTGATTATTACGTTTGCAGATGACGCCAACCAAAAGAGGTGGTATCTTAGTCTGTCAAGAAACCTATTTAGAATTACAGAGGAACATCATCAGTTGGACAAACGGGCCGAGAAATGGCAATTAGAGTTTAATTTAAAGTGTGAGGTGCTGCATTTTGAGAAGTCAATTCACTGTGAATTGGCTGTAGAGGGGGGGGGGTTGTATTGTAGAGCAGAGGTATGTAGAAGTAAAAGTACATATTTCCCTGTCATGGCGTCATAGGTAGACAGGGTGGTGAAGATGTAGGGTTGTCAACCTCCTCACTCCCAAATAAGGGACAAATTGTCAAAATACGGGTCAAATACCCAACGGCAATTCGTTGACCGACTCGGCCGTGGCTGGGTGAATGATGAGTTGGCCCGTGTGCTGGACTACACACAAAGCCCAGCCGGCGGGCCAGCTGAAGAGTTTTGGCAAGGCCCGCGCGACATCGGCACCCCATCCAACTCATGAGCCGGTGATCGGCCATGAGAAGGTAAGTAAAGATCCAAAGGCCAGACAGCTGGCCAGGCTGCCAACCAACGGGGCCACGGGTGAGGTGCTGCTGCTGCACTCCATGGGCTGCACTACATCGGCACGGGTGAGGCAGGGCCAGACGTGGCGCTCCGACCTGACAGTCCCCTCGACCCGAGTAGTAGCCGTCAAACACGGGACAATGCCGGTCCCGTACTGGACAAACCAATTTAGCCCAATATACAGGATGTCCCGGCTAATACGGGACAGTTGCCAACCCTATGATGAAGGTTATTGACACATTGGCCTTGATCAGTCAGGGCACTGAGTACAGACATTGGAACGATCTGTTACAGTTGTGCAAAATGTTGGCGAGGCTGCACGTGGAGTATTGATTAGTTTTGGTCACTCTGCCATAGGAAGGATGACATTAAGCTGGAATGAATGCAGTGCAGATTTACGAGGATGTTGCCAGGACTCAAGGGCTTATGTTACAGGGAGAGGTTGGGCAGGCTGGGACTTTACTTGGAGCACAGGAGGCTGAGGAGCATAAAATCATAAGGGGAACAGATAGAGTGAATGCACGACACCTTTTTTTTCCCGCAGAGTAAGGTAATGATAAACTGGACTGCATAGATTTAATGTGAGGGGGGATAGATATATCAGTGTGGTATATATATGGAATGAGCTGCCAGAGGAAGTCGATGAGGCAGGTACACTGATGATATTTGGACAGATACATGAATGGAAAGGTTTAGCGGGACATGGGTCAAACATGGGCAAACATAGCTTAGATGGGGTATCTTGGTCAGCATGGATGAGTTCAGCCAAAGAGCCTGTTTCCGTGATTTAATAAGAAACACAGGGACGACATTTTTACAGGAAGGGTGGTGGGTGTATGAAATGAACTGTCAGGGGAGGTAGTTGAGGTGGGTACTATCACAACTGTAAAAAAATATTTAGACAGGGACATGCATCGGATAGGTTTAGAGGGATATGGGCCAAATGGTGAAGATGTAGGGTTGTCAACCTTCACACTCCCAAATAAGGGACAAATTGTCAAAATACGGGTCAAATCCCCAACAGCAATTCGACTGGACTGGCCCCAGCAAATTCCCAACAGCTTCTACAATAATACCATCACATTGCTGAACTCGGAGTCCCGCCGATAGACTTCTCCAGTCTCTCCGTCCACATTGTTCGATTATTGTTTGATTATTCTGTATTTTTATTTTTATTTCTATATTGCACTATACTACGGACTGACGCTAAACTGCATTTCGTTGTACCCATACTCGTATTTGTGCAATGACATTAAAGTTGAATTGAATTGAATTGAATTGAATTGAATAGAATTGAATTGAAATGCAGGCAGGTGGGACATGTTGGTCAGTGTGGGCAAGTTGGGCCGAAGGGCCTGTTTCCACGCTCTCTCACTCTATGAGATAAGATAAGATAAGATAAGATACATTTATTGTCATTTGGACCCCTTGAGGTCCAAACGAAATGCCGTTTCTGCAGCCATACATACAAACACATAGACCCAAGACACAACATAATTTACATAAACATCCATCACATCGCTGTGATGAAAGGCCAAATAAACTTATCTCTCCACTGCACTCTCCCCCCCCCCATGTCAGAGTCAAAGTCAAAGCCCCCGGCTGGCGATGGCAATTGTCCCGCGGCCATTAAAGCCACGCCGGGTGGTGCGAGGTCGCACACCGGGTCTTGGTGTTAGAGCCCCCGGTGTGCGCTCGTAGAGTCCCGCGGCCATTCCCAGCCGCGCGGGGCGGTGATGTCAGGCCCCGCTCCAGGAGCTCTTCAACCCCGCAACTCGGGCGGGGGAAGTTGCCGTTGTGAGAGCCCTGAAAAGCGGTCTCCCTCCAGGGAGCCGCGGGCTCCCGGTGCTGCCGTCCACAGACCTGTCGTTGGAGCCTCCGACTCCCCGGTAGCAGCAGCAGCAGCAGCAGCAGCGCTCCTCCACCGCTCCGGACTCGGCCAGCCCCGCGACGGCGACGGTGAGTTGTAGCACCAGAGTCCCCGGCTTCTTCCTGTTGGAGGCCGCTCCTCGTTGCGGCCCGAACGACAACGGAAACCCGACGAGAAAAGGTCGGGTCTCCAGTGCAGGGAGAGATTTAAAAAGTTTCCCCCCCCCTCCCACCCCACCCCACACCCCCCCCCACACACACGCCAACAAAAAATAACAAAAACTACATTAAAACACAGACAGAAAATAATAAAACGCGGACAGACTGCAGAGGCCGCTGCTGGCCAGAGCCGCGCCGCCCACCGGAAAATTTGGCGTTCTGCGGGAGAGAGGCAGGGAGAGAAAACACTGCACGGAGGGGTTTAAGCATTGCAGTCAATGGATGGCTCTGGCACCTGCCTAACGGCCTGTATCCCTTTCAGGCTATTGTTCGAACCAAGAACTGCATGACTAACTCCGTGAATCTTCTCCGCACCCTTTCCAGCTTGACAACATATAGACAGAGCTCTTGTTTATTATATTTGAGCAAAAATGTAAGCTGGTTTTCCGGTAAAATTCTGTCCTAGTCACCCACAAGCCTGGACCCTTGGAGCCGTACAGTCCGTACACCTCAATCAATCCAGCACTGCACTGATTGCCCCCCTCATCGTTCATTCCTCCTGGCACTGAATACCAGATGTGCAGGGTCATGAATTATTACCACGTCCTCCAGCAAACTGTTCCAGAAAGCTGCTGCCTGGGTTTTACAAAGCACATCACCTTACGGAGAGAGGCGCTGGGATGTGCACATTGCACGCTGCATTGAAATATTTATTTTCAGCGCTTTCCGAACCTTGGTAATCCCGCACAAGCACGGCCTTATCCATCACTTCAGTGAAGCCTCACAGGTCTATTAGCATCGGTTCCAATCTCTGAATTTAAGGCCCAATCTTCACACACCACTGACGATACACAGATCATCCATGCGGCACGGTGGCCCAGCGGTAGAGTTGCTGCCTCACAGCACCAGAGACCCGGGTTTGATCCTGACCACGGGCGCTTCCTGTACGGAGTTTGTACGTTCTCCCTGTGACCTGCGTGGGTTTCCTCCCACACTCCAAAGACGTGCAGGTTTGTAGGTTATTTGGCTTCGGTACGAATTGTAAATTGTCCCTGGTGTGTAGGATAGTACCAGCGTACGGGATGATCACAGGTCGACACAGACTGGGCTGAAGGGCCTGTTTCCGCACTGTATCTCGCTCCCCTCCATTGAGTCTGTCCAAAGCAAGTGTTGTCTGCGGAGGGCGCTCAGCATCGCCAAGGACTGCTCTTACCCCAACCATGGACTGTTTAACCTCCTACCATCCGGGAGGCGCTACAGGTCTCTCCGTTGCCGAACCAGCAGGTCGAGGAACAGCTTCTTCCCGGCGGCTGTCACTCTACTCAACAACGTACCTCGGTGACTGCCAATCACCACCCCCCCCCGGACACTTATTATTATTTATTTAAATCATTTGCTATGTCGCTCTTCCAGGGAGATGCTAAATGCATTTCGTTGTCTCTGTACTGTACACTGACAATGAATCTGAATCTTAAAATTGAATCTGAATCTAAACTAAAAAGTGTCAGCAAGCAGAAAGACTTCAGACCCTAAAGCGCGCCCCTGGGACCAAGCCACGCATTTATCTGGAGATGAGTTCATCGGAAATGGATAAAAGACGACAACATCATTTCTCCCAGAGAGGGAAGTTGCTGGTTACCTTCCTGCCCCTCTCTCTGATGGACCAGTCGATGGCTCAGTCTCACAGAAGCCACGGTTCAGGTCCGTAACGTATGGGGTTGCCTCAGCTGGGAAGCGACAGTGGCCTTGATGCAGCTCAACAACTCGACTCCCAGGTGACTTGCCACTCCTCAGCTCAAAGGTCTTTCTTACCCAAGGCAAGGACATTTTGTGCTCCAATCTGCTCAAGGCATTCAGGCAGATGGTGCCAGAGAGTGGGATTTTTTTTATCTGATGAAAAATATAACGCAGCCGCGGAATCCAGAGGATTCTCGACCTCAATAAAATCTAACGCTCTGCTGAATTGGTAACTCTCTCTCTCTCCTAACGCTACTTTTAGTATCTTATGTACTTGTACTCTTCGGCCCTTTAGTTCCAAAACTCTCCAAGGCTCCACCATTCACTGTGAAAGTTCTAGCTTGGAATTGCAGCACCTTGCATTCATAGAAACATAGAAAATAGGTGCTTTCGGCCCTTCGAGCCAGCACCGCCATTCAATATTCTGAAGAAGGGTTTCGGCCCGAAACGTTGCCTATTTCCTTCGCTCCATAGATGCTGCTGCACCCGCTGAGTTTCTCCAGCTTTTTTGTGTAACCGCCATTCAATATGATCACTGCTGGCCATCCAAAATCAGTACCCCGTTCCTGCTTTCTCTCCCTATGCCTTGATTACATTGGCCCAAAGAGCTAAATCTAACTCGCTCTTGAATTCATCGGAATTAAACTCCATTTGCCATTCCTCGGCCCACTTGCCCAGCTGATCAACATCGCATTCTATTTCTAAACAGCCTCTTCACTGTCTACGATACAACCTACAGGTCCACCATCGATTTTCCGGCAACTGGTGATCCGTGACCCGGGTTCAATCCTGACCACGGTTGCTGTCTGTGTGGAGTTTGTAAGTTCTCCCTGTGTGACTATATGGGTTTTCTCCAGGGGGCTCCAGTTTCCTCCTGCATCCCAAAGGCGTGTGGGTTTGTAGGTTAATTAATGTGTAAATTGTCCTTAGTGCGTAGGACAGGACTAATGTAATGGGTGATTGCTGGACGGCGCGGACCCAGTGGGCCAAAGGGCCTGTTTCCACGTTCTATCTCCAAACTAAACTAAACACTTTGGTAAGGCAGAAACAGACACCAGTGAAGTGAATATTCTTTTTTACTGAAAATTTGATGGTTGGCAAGGATAAAGGGAATTTGATTTTCTTCATTAAAAGTCCTTGAAAGGTGAATTTGACCTGAGATTTGCGCTTGCTTCTCTCCATCACACTCCAGCAGTGTCGAACAATGGCTCAGTCACAACTACAGCTCGATTCACCCGTTAAGGTCCCAGGCAGAAGGCGGAAATTCAAAAACAAGTTGCAGATGCTGGAAATGAGTCACACAGCGTGGAAACAGGCCCTTCGGCCCAACCTGCCCACGTCGACAAACATGCCCCATCGACACTAGTCCCACCTGCCTGCATTTGGCCCACATCCCTCTAAACCTTTCCTTGTTCATTGGCCACAAGAGAAACGGCAAACACTGGAATCTTGAGCAAAGAAATAAACTGCTGGATGAAGGTGGTATGTCAGGCAGCATCTGTGGAGCAATCAACAATGGATTTCTCCACAGATGCTACTTGGCATGTTGTGGTCCTCCAGCACTCTGTAGATGGAGCCACCCTGCTGCCTGCAACAAATGCAAAGTGATAATGACCAGTCCAAATATTTATGATGAATATTATTTGTCGAAAAAATATCGGAGTGGGCGGTCGAGAAATCTCCCTTGTATTTTGTATTATTTTCAGTAAAATATTTTCCCTTTTCTGTGCAGACCGCAGAGGTGGATTAAATGCTGTGTTGGCACGATGGGGCATCCAACAGTGCAGCATTCCTGCAGCACTTAGAGCTGGTAGAGCTGCTGCCTCACAGTGCCAGAGACCTGGGTTCCATCCTGACCTCTGGTGCTGCCCGCGTGGAGTTTGCACCTTCTCCCTGGGACCATCTGGGTTTCCTCCAGGTGCCCTGGTTTCTCTCCGACATCCCGATTTACAGGATAATTAACCTACCAACCTGCAAGTTAGTAGTTTAATTGTCTTCTGTAAACTACCCCCGAGTGGGTAGGAAGTGGAATGAGAAAGTGGGATGACATGAAACCTGGTGTAAACGGGCTTGGGAAAGTGGGCTAAAAGGCCTGTTTCTATGCTGCATATTCCAATCAATCAGAGACGGCACGATTCTCCGCCTTGATATTTGTGTTCAAACTATTGGAAGCTTATGCCACGCTTACGATTCAGAAGCAAGATAGCTACTCAAAACCATCCATCAGAACCACAGTAAAACAAAAGTACTTTCCGGCCTTAAATCAAAGTCAGCATTTTAAGTATTTCAAAAGATACCAACTCAATCGCTTTGGTGTACGAACCAAATAGAATTTAGCACCAGTAGCTCTTTATGCTTTCCGATAGGTTAGACAGGCCTTGTGATTCAGTGCCGCGCATGGTTTTATATAGACTGAGTTTCCATTGCAACTACGATAACCTCGACCATGAACGTTCCAGTGGTTGAAGCCAGTGATGCACAAGTATCACGTTGGCTGCTTCGTACACCCAGAGATAGGAGGGATCATACGCTGGGTTTGCAGGGGTTTTGGGCTGTCGCAAACCCCATTCCTTTGGACAATATTCCCTATTTAATCGTTCCAAGGAATTGCTGCCTTTTCCCTGCCTTTCAAGAGAGAGAGTTAGGGCGAAAGGATGTGGGGAAAAAGCAGGATCTGGGGTAGTGATTTTAGATGATCAGCCGTGATCATTTTGACCCTCGAAGGGCCAAATGGCCTATTTCTGCACCTATCTTTCTCTGGGGTGAGGGTTATCTATTGTGGCTTTTCAACCATACCGACAGAAGTATCTCAAATTATGAGAGACATCAATATGGTTGCCACGCAGAACCTGTCTACCCTATCTATATCTTTTATACACTTTTGGTAGGTCTCCCCACAACCTCTGGCATGCCAGAAAAATCAATCCAAGTCTGTCCAGCCTCTCCCTGTAGTTAATACCCCCTAATCCAGGCTTGATCCAACTGTTGCTGCTTTACAGCGCCAGAGACCTGGGTTCAATCCTGACTACGGGTGCAGTCTGTACGGAGTTTGTGCGTTCTCTCTGTGACCGCATGGGTTTTCTCCGGATGCTCCGGTTTCCTCCCACATTTGAAAGACGTGCCGGTTGTAGGTTAATTGGCTTTGGTAAGTTGGAAATGTGTAGGATAGTGTTAATGTATGGGTTGATCGATGCGGACTCGGTGAGCTGAAGGGCCTGTTTCCACGCTATACCTCTAAAGTCCTTTATCTAATGGGGCCACCAGAACTCCAGACAATACTCCAACTGTGGCCTAGCCAGAGTCCGACAGAGCTGCATGATGGCATCCTGGTCTGCCTGGATTAGGCGCAAAGTACGATGATGAGGACAGAAGCGAGGGAGAAAAAAATATTGCCTGAACGGCGACATTCAGAACGTATCTGGAAGGGAGGTCAGCATCTTTATTCCACATACACGATTTAAACACAAAGAAAAAGCGTTCATGGGACGTGTTGGCAAGGTCGATTTTGCTTCAGAGGTAAAATTAAGTTGTGCAATATCACCAGCTGCACGTGTTAACAGTTTGGAGTGAGCCTGCTAGTTAGCAGATGTGCTAATCGCTTGGAGTGATGTTGTACATACAGAATGACTGCAGAAACTTAAGAGTGTTCTCAGGCAGCATCCCCGACAACATGCATGGGTGACGTTTCAGGCTGGGACACTTCCTGACGCTGATCAGGAATCACAGAGGGAGATAGACACAAAATGCTGCAGTAACTCAGCGGGACAGGCAGCATCTCTGGAGAGAAGGAAAATGGAGAAAATCAGACTAAAGTAGGGCCTCGACTCGAAATGTCACACACTCATTTTCTCCAGAGACGTTGCTTGGCCCGCTGAATTACTCCAGCATTTTGTATCTATCTAAGGTATTAATTAAGCCAAACTCCCTATTTTTGTGCAGGAAGGAACTACGGATGCTATTTATCACCAAAGATAGACACAAAATGCTGGAGTAACTCAGCGGGACAGGCAGCATCTCTGAAAAGCAGGAACGGGTGATGTTTCGGGTCGAGACCCTTCTTCAGACCCAGATTCTAAAGAAGGTTCTTGACTCTCGCTTCTCCCCAGAGACGCTGCCTGTCCTGCTGAGTTACTCCAGCATTTTGTGTCTATCCCCATTTTTGTATCAAAACATTTTGTTAGCATTCCTAATTACTCACTGTACATACATGCCGGCCTTTTACAAACCAGTCTTCAGTTCACACTGCCACTGCCCTCAGCCTCTCACCATTTAAGGGCCTGTCCCACTTGGGCGTCATTTGCGTGTCACACAGTTGGTGGCGCACGAAGATTTTGTGAATCCCAAAATCCTGGGGCGCCGCGCATCACTGCCTACGTCACCACGCACCTTGCCCGTATAATGCGCACCATGCACGCATCACGTGCACGGCACGATGTGCTCGTTGTGCGTTGAGATGCGTAAATAACGTGCAAATGACGGGCCCTTTAGATAACACATCTCCATTTCATTCTTCCTGCTAAAATAGACAATGCCGTCTCTTCTCCAAAATTGAACTCCACCTGCTGGATCTTTGTCCACAGGCTTAACCTATTTTTCTTTGTAGCCTCCTGTGGCCTCTTCACAGTGCATGAGAACGGACGGTGACCAACATCTTCCCAGGGGCAATTAGAGATGGGTAATTAACGTTGGTGCTGCCACTATGCCATGAATGAATGATCTCTGTTGTAAATCACACACCGAGAGTGCGGATGTTGTTCTTTGCCAGATATGGTTCAGTATTTCCATTGTAGAGTACGTGAGCGGTCAGGGAATTGGAGGGGACTCTGTGCTCAAGAGACGATGTGACATTGCGTGGCGTTTCGTGAACCGGTGTGAATAAAAGCACACCAAGTGATTAATATCGGGTGGTTCCTGTGATTTCACTCAAAAGAGCAAAACGCATGAAGGAATTTAATGGGCCGGACCTCTGACTGAGGGCGAGATGCCCGACATCACCGGCCACCTGCACTGGCGGTTCGAAGCCAGCCAGGTCCCGGCCCAAAATATTGCCAATCCATGCCCAGCACAGATGATGCCTGACCTGCTGAGTTACTCCAGCACTATGAGTTCTATGCACAATTCCAGCATCTGCAGTTCCTTGTGTCACCTGAACAAGCGGTCTGAAGAAAAGTCCCGAACTGAAACATTGCCTAGCCAAGCCCAGCACAGATGTTGCCCGACCTGCTGCGTTACTCCAGCCCTTTTGACTTCTATGCAAGATTCCAGCATCTGCAGTTCTTTCTGTTACCTGGACTGATTTAGTTTAGTTTAGAGATACAGCGGGGAAACAGGCCATTCGGCCCATTGAGTCCACACCGACCAACGATCCCCGCACACTCGGACTAACCAACACACATTACGATTATACCAAAGCCAATGAACCTACAACCATGTGCAACTTTGTCGTGTGGGAGGAAACTGGAGAACCCGCAGAAAATACACGCAGGTCACGGGGAGAACGTACAAACCCGTAGTCAGGATAGGACCCGGGTCTCTGGCGTTGTAAGGCAGCAAGTCTACCGCTGCGCCACCGTGGTCAACGGTCTAAAGAAGGGTCCCGGCATGAAACGTCGCCTATCCATGCCCTACACAGATGTTGTACGATACGCTGAGTTACTCCAGCACTGTGTGTTAAAGAGTCACAGAGTGATACAGTGCGGAAACAGGCCCTTTGGCTCGATGTGGCCACACCGGCCAACATGTCCCAACTACACTAGTCCCACCTGCCCGTATTTGGTCCATATCTCTCCAAACCTGTGCAATCCATGTACCTGTCAGAACTGTTTCTTAAATATTGGGATAGACCCTGCCTCAACTACCTCCTCTGGCAGCACGTTTCAATACACCCACCACCCTTTGTGTGAAAAAGATACCCCTCAGATTCCTTTTAAATCTTTCCCCTTTCACCTTAAACCCGTGTACGCTGGTTCTCGCTTCCCTCACTCTGGCCAAAAGACTGCGTCTATCGATCTGTGCGATCATATCCCGATCTTCCAATCTACATCATTACTGCTCTTACACTTTTTTCTTCATCTGCACTTTCATGAGTGCTGTAACACTATATTTACTTTATCTGCTGCAGTCCCTGATCTTTTCCACTTCAACTTAATCCTATGTCCTCAATACAAACTCTATGTGCTCTATGCAAGATTCTGGCATTGCATTTCCTTGTCACCTAGACAAGCTGTTCCTTCTAGTGTGGTCCATGGGGGCGATCGATTTGCCGCCATTGATAGCTCCAAAGTTGTCGCAGTGCGACTCACACTGCAAATAAATCAAGCCAGCATATTCAAGGAGCACTCACACCTCTGCCAGTCTCTCTTCTCCCTTGCTCCCATCGGGTAGAGGAGCAAAAGATTTGAACGCATGCACCACCAGATTCAAAATCAGCTTCTTCCTTGCTGTTATCAGACTACGGAACAGAAGACGGGTCTCGACCAGAAACGTCACCTGTTCCTTTCCTCCTTGAGATGCTGTCTGGCCCGCTGAGTTACTGCAGCTCTTTGTGTCTGTCTTCAATCATAAACGGGGGGTTGTAGGAAACCAGAGCACCCAATGAAAACCCACGTACAAAGTCAGCACCTGTAGTCAGGATCGAACCCGGGTCTCTGGCATTGTCAGCGCTGTAAGACAGCAACTCTACCGCTGTGAAACTGTGCCACTTGATCAAGTGCAGGTATTTAGCAGTTTGATGAACAAAAGGGGGATAAAATATTTTTGAAATCCCTTATGAAAAAAAATGTCAAGCCCTCCAGTTTCAGGGCATGTGGCCAGACGGACAGCTGCGGCTTGGGGAGGGGGAGATGTCCACTGTGGGCAGCACTCATGTTGGACAAAGAGGGCAGTGGTTTTCAACAGGATGGCACGGTTACGCAGCAGTAGAGTTGCTGCCAGACGCCCCTGTCCCAATTTCCGGAGTTAATCACGAATTCTCCCTTGATTCAAACTCGGAGAATGTCCGTAGCAAGTCCCGTAGGAGTCTGTAGATATTTGGTAGCGGCTCGTAATGCCAGCCGTAGGTACGCGGGGCATCAGGAAAGTCGGGACGTTTTTTCAGCATGTTGAAAAATGTCCACGAGTAAAACAAATAGCCTACGGCTGGCATCTCCGAGTTTGAATCAAGGGGAAAACGCGGGAGAATTCGTGAGTAACTCGGGAAAGTGGGACAGGGCCTTTACAGCGCCAGAGACCCAGGTTTGATCCTGATTCTGGGTGCTGTCTGAACGGAGTTTGCACGTTTTCCCAGTGACTGCGTGGGTTTTCTCCGGGTGCTCCGGTTTCCTCCCACCTTCCAAACGTGCAGGTTTGTAGGTAAATTGGCGCCTGTAAAACGCCCCCTGGCGTGTGGGACATGGGCGAGCGTCGGTCGGAGAAAGGGCCTGTTGCCGCGATGTATCACGAAAATAAACCAAAATAGTGAGCAGAAGCTGGAAGAGGTGACGTCGGGACTCACGGGCTCGCTCAAGGATGGACTTGTCTATCGTGTGGCAGCAAGACTACTCCTTTTATGAGCCCCCACACGACCTCACCTTGGTAAAGAAGCAATGTACAGCAGGGAGACTGCCCCTGCTGGGACCTGCGACAATTAATGTTCACAGATCTTATGTTCAGAGGTCTACACAACACGGAGACCAGCTCAGCAGCCCACCTTATCCACGCTGACCAAGATCCTAGATGGCTTTAAGCCCAGAAATAGAAACGGATAATGCCAGGGATGGTGGTGGAGGCTGACACAATGGTGGCATTGAAGAGTTTAGTTTAGTTTATTGTCAGTGAAAAGCTTTTTGTCGAGTGCTACTCAGTCAGCGAAAAGGCTACAGATTACAATCGAGCCGTCCACAGTGTACAGATACAGGATGAAGGGAATAACGTTCAGTGCAAGATAAAGCCCAGTAAAGTCTGATTAGACATAGTTTGAGGGACTCCAATGAGATAGATGGTAGGTCAGGACCACTCTCTGGTTGGTGATAGGATGGTTCAGTTGCCTGGTAACAGCTGGGATGAACCTGGAGGTGTGCGATTTCACACGTCTGAACCTCTTGCCCGATGGGAGAGGGGAGAAGAGGGAGTGACCAGGGTGAGTTTGGTCCCTGATTATGTTGATGGCCTTGCTGAGGCAGCGTGAGGTGTAGATGGAGTCAATGGCAGGGAGGTTGGTTTGTGTCAGTCTGTGCTATCTATGTCCACGATTCTCTGCAATTTCTTCAAGTCGTGGACAGAGCTTTTCCCAAATCATGCTGCGATGTATTCTGATAAAATGCTTTCCACGGTGTTTCTGTAGGAGTTGGTTAGAGTTGGTGGGGGATATGCCATCGACGACATGGAGACAAGCTTAGAGATCGGCACATGATCATGCAGGGAACGGAGGGATATGGATCACGTGCAGGGTGAGGAGATTAGTTAACCCTGCATTGTGTCTGGCACGGACCTTGTGGGCCGAAGGGCCTGTTCCTCAGATGTACTGTTCTAAGTTCTTAATCTATCGCCTTTGCCACCGTTAACCCAGAACTTCACCTGCGATTACTCACGCAGGGTAAAACACAGGAAGGGCTTGGAATCTCAGCCAAGGCAGGTTTGAGGTGAGAGAGAGAGGGAGAGAGGGGGAGAGGGAGAGAGAGGGGGAGAGAGGGGAGAGGGGGAGAGGGGGAGAGGGGGAGAGGAGAGGGAGAGAGAGAGAGAGAGAGACAGAGGGGGGAGGGGGAGGGAGAGAGGCAGAGAGAGAGAGGAGAGAGAGAGAGGAGAGAGAGAGGGAGAGAGGAGAGAGAGAGAGAGAGGGAGAGAGGGAGAGAGAGAGAGAGAGAGAGAGGAGAGGGAGAGAGAGAGAGAGAGAGAGAGAGGGAGAGAGAGAGGGAGAGAGAGAGAGAGAGAGAGAGAGAGAGAGAGAGAGAGAGAGAGAAAGGAGAGAGAGAGAGAGAGAGAGAGAGAGAGAGAGAGAGAGAGAGAGAGAGAGAGAGAGAGAGAGAGAGACACACAGAGAGAGAGACAGAGACAGAGAGAGAGATGAGGGAAACCGACCAGTAGCCGCAGAAAGGCTCGCTAGAGCTGAGTGGAAATCCACTGAAGGGGTTAACGGGGTTTTGAGACGATTGGAAAATGCTTGTAAAGGCGCTGAGTGAAAGGGTTTACGATGCAAAGATTAAAAACTAAAACAAAATCAATGTGAAAAGATGAAGAGGTCCACAACGTGCGAGCAATGGGCGGACTGACGACAAAAAGCCACACAGAGCGCGTCGGATGCGGTTAGCGCTGTGGAAGGCGAGAGGAAGCAGAGAGCCGGGGCCATGTGTATACGCCACGCCGTGTTACACGGAGGCACGTTACCTTGCAGAGGCACGAGGAGCAGGAGAGAGACAAAAACAACATGCACACACACTGTCACCAGTACAACCGGCAAACATCTTGAGCAGGGGAAGGAAGGAAGTGTCACGCCGGGCGGGTCGGAGCGAGAGGGGAGCGCTGGTGCACGCTGCCGACTCTCGGCGACACACAGGATGTGGGCTCCTGCTGTGCGTGGAGCGTGGAAACCGCGGGCCGCTGCCGTCCATCCGCACGTACCGGAGGTTGGCACTGACCGCCGGCATTGGCCGCGGCGGCTCCACTTCACTCGCCCTGCCGCGTGGGCTTGGTCAGCGTGACCCTCAACCTTTCACCCCTCCTCGCCCCCACTGCCCTTCCTCTCATCAGCGCCAGCACTCCAGCAGCAGCAGAGAGCCCACGCAAAGTGTCGGCACGGTGACGGAGCAGTAGAGTTGCCGCCTCAGAGCGCCTGGAACCTGGGTTCAATCCTGACCTCGGGTGCTGTCTGTACGGAGTTTGCAAGTTCTCACTGTGCCCGCGTGGGTTTTCTCCAGTTTCCTTCCATACTCCAAAGACATGGATGTTTGTAGGTTGATTGGCTTCTGTAAATTGTCCCTAGTGTGTAGGATAGAACTAGTGTGTGGGTGTGATCGCTGGTCGGCATGGACTCGATGGGCCAAAGAGCCTGTTTCCACGCTGTATCTCTAAACTAAACCAGACGTTTTGGAAAAGGTTGAAACTGAATCCAATTAGCAGCCGGCCCAGGGCACAGGTTGGGCAGCTGGGATCTTATTTCTTGGCGCGCATGAGGCTGAGGGATGATCTGATAGAGCTGTGGAAAATCATGAGGGAACTAGAGGGGAATACAAAGTCTTTAACCCCGGGTAGGGGAATCAAGAACCAGAAAACGCGGGTTCGATCCCAACTATGGGTGCTGTCTGTACGGAGTTTGTCCGTTCTCCCCGTGACCCGCGTGGGTTTTCTCCGAGATCTTCGATTTCTTCCCACACTCCAAAGGCGTATGGGGTTAATAGGCTTGGTAAATGTAAAAATTGTCCCTTGTGTGCGGGGATCGCTGGTCAGCGCAGACCCGGTGGGCCGAAGGGCCTGTTTCTGTACTATCTCTAAATTAAAAAACTAAACTAAGTCAAGGTTGACGGTGAGAGGGGAAAAATTTCATAGGACACTGGGAGGCAGCTTTTTTTACACAGAGGGTGGTGGGTATATGGAACGAGCTGCCAGAGTAAGTAGTTGAGGTAGGTACTATAATAACATTAATGAGGTAATAGTACTATAATAACATTTAAAATCCATTTGAACAAGTAAACACACAGGACGGGCTTAGAGGTATATGGACCAAATGCAGTCAGGTGGGACTAGTGTAGATTGGGCACTTTGGTCAGCATGAGCAAGTTGGGCCGAACGGCCTGTTTCCATGCTATATCAATGACTCCATGGCTGTGAATCTCTGCAAATGTATAACCTGGAGTGCTGGGAGGGCTGAGCTACTGAATGAGTTCAAGACAGCAGAGATTTCCGATCAGGGGGAGAGGCAGCAACGTGGAGCTGTGACCAAGACCTGTGGCTGGAGAGAAGGGAGAATGGGTTTGATGGAACGAATGGCCTGCTCCCACGCCTGATTCTTACAAGACCACAGGTGCAGGGCTGCATTTGGTTTAGTTTTAGTTTAGAGATACAGCATGGAGACAGGCCCATCGGCCCACCACACCGACCAGCATTCCCTGCACACTAACACTACCCTACACATTGGAGACAATATCAATCTAAAGAAGGGTCTCGACCTGAAACGTCACCTGTTCCTTCTCTCCAGAGATGCTGTCTGACCCGCTGAGTTACTCCAGCGTATTGCGTTTACCTTCGGTTTAAACCAGCATCTGCAGTTCCTTCCTCCACAGAGACCAGTTACATTTACACCAAGCCAATTAACCTACAACCTGCACATCTTTGGAGTGTGGGAGGAAACTGGAGATCGCCGAGAAAACCCACGCAGGTCACGGGGAGAACGTGCAAACTCCGTACAGGCAGCGCCCGTAGTCGGGACTGTATTAACCGCAGCACTGGTCCTAGTTGAAGCACAGCCAAGGGGCACATGGACAAACGGCAGCAAAGTGCAAAGTCCAGGGACAAGCAGAAGCCGATACCTGGGTGGAGGGGGGGGGGGGGGGGGGGGGGGGGTGTGTGCGTAGCATGCTGCAACCCAGCCGTGCTGCATCAATATTCACCAGAGGCATTGCGACACTCTGCAATACGCGGCCAGACCCTCAAGGCTGAACAACAAGGGCCTCTCACGTCAGAATCTAAATAAACCCACCCAACCTCCCCTCCCACGGTGAAAGCTCACCGTGCTCTCTCCCCATGCATTTACTGCTGTGATTATAGTGTGGCTGCAAAATATTACAAGGCACTAGTTGACAGCCTTGCTGGGGTTGCCAGCAGCAGTCTGTGGCTTAGACAGGGTGCAGTTCGTTAGTCAGAGGGAACTCATTGCCACAGAGGGCTGTGGAGGCTGTCAGTGGATATTTCTTTACGGCAGAGGTAGACAAATTCTTGATTAGAACGGGTGTCAAGGGTCACTGGGAAAACGGGATTAGGAGGCAGAGATCAGCCATGATTGAATGTCAGAGTGGCCTTGATGGGCTCTTACCCAGATGTAGGGGAATTGAGAACCGGAAGGCACGGGTTTAAGATGAGGGGGGAAAAGATTTAGTAGGAACCCGAGGGGCAACTTTCACACAAAGGGTGGTGGGTGTATGGAACAAGCTGCCAGAGGAGGTAGTTGAGGCTGGGACTATTGCAACATTTCAGAAACAATTGGACAGAGAGATGGATAAGATAGGTTTAGAGGGAAATGGACCAAATGCAGATTGGTGGACTGGTGTAGATGGGACATGTTGGTTGGTGTGGGCAAGTTGGGCCGAAGGGCCTGTTTCCACACTGTTGGACTCTATGGCTGAATAGCCTAACTCTGCTGCTATGTCTGATGATCACCAATATCTTTTTGTGATGTTGACAGTGTTAAGTGGGGGGGGGGGGGGGGGGGGGGGGGGGGGGGGGGGGGATAGGTTTTGGTCAGGGTCATGGGAGAGTTTGCATCCAGCTCAGTGGATAGACAGCTTTACTTTGACAAGTTAACCAACAAAAACAAAGAGTGCAGCGTTTACCCAGAGCTGCAGGTACAGTCGTGGGGCAATGGGATTCTGAGGGGACGATGTTTCACACAGACTGGTCTGTCACCTGTTGGTTCATAAGGTCATAAGCTCTTGGTCCAAAATTAAACCATTTGGCCCATCACGTCTACTCCGCCATCCAATCATGGCTGACCTATCTCTCTCTCTCTCTCTCTCTCTCTCTCTCTCTCTCTCTCTCTCTCTCTCTCTCTCTCTCTCCCAACCCCATTCTCCCGTCTTCTCCCCATAACCCGTGACATCCGTACCAATCAAGAACTTGTCCACCTTAAAAATATCCACTGGTTTGGTCTCCAGAGCCGTCTGCGGCAAAGAACTCTGCAGATTCACCACCAGCCGTGCCCATTTCATGTTTCAGATCTTCTTCTGCGCCGTCTCATAAACGCAGCCAATATCATCAAAGACCCACAGTACCCTGGCCACGCTCTTAGTTCACTCCTACCATCGGCATCGAAGTAGTGGGAGTCAGGAAAACCTTGACCACCAGGTTCAAGCACAGCCTGCTCCCAATAACCATCAGGTTCTTGAACACTGCACAACACCAACCTCAACTCTGAACTTCCATGGCACTAAGGACTTCGGATTTTTTTACACTGGTATCTGGCGTCACTATTTGTGGTTATGATATATTATGATCAATGTTCATTACATTTACGGGCCTGCTGTACTGCTACAAGCAAGTATTTCATTGTTCCATTGTCGGTACATGTGACAATTAAACTCTACACATCCTTGTTCTCCTCTGATGCAAAACAAAAACGCATTTCACCGCAGCAGTAATTTTGTTGTATAAAAATATTTAAATATCAAATTGGCTGATCTTCAAGAATGGCTAATCATAAGAATTCGGGGTGGGAGATTGCAACCTTCACGTGGTCCGCCCTGTTTCGACGGATGCAATCAACCTGGCGTGCACAATCAAGGAAGATCAAATAGAACAAGTTGTCCTACATCTTTAGGCTGTGCACGCCATACGCAAGAAGATAAGAGTTCAAACTCTAATAATTATGTTTGCTCGTGTTATATTAACTAAACCATATAACCATATAACAATTACAGCACGGAAACAGGCCATCTCGGCCCTACAAGTCCGTGCCGAACAACTTTTTTTTCCCCTTAGTCCCACCTGCCTGCACTCATACCATAACCCTCCATTCCCTTCTCATCCATATGCCTATCCAATTTATTTTTAAATGATACCAATGAACCTGCCTCCACCGCTTCCACTGGAAGCTCATTCCACACCGCTACCACTCTCGGAGTAAAGAAGTTCCCCCTCATATTACCCCTAAACTTCTGTCCCTTAATTCTGAAGTCATGTCCTCTTGTTTGAATCTTCCCTATTCTCAAAGGGAAAAGCTTGTCCACATCAACTCTGTCTATCCCTCTCATCATTTTAAAGACCTCTATCAAGCCCCCCCTTAACCTTCTGCACTCCAGAGAATAAAGACCTAACTTATTCAACCTATCTCTGTAACTTAGTTGTTGAAACCCAGGCAACATTCTAGTAAATCTCCTCTGTACTCTCTCTATTTTGTTGACATCCTTCCTATAATTGGGCGACCAAAATTGTACACCATACTCCAGATTTGGTCTCACCAATGCCTTGTACAATTTTAACATTACATCCCAGCTTCTATACTCAATGCTCTGATTTATAAAGGCTAGCATACCAAAAGCTTTCTTTACCACCCTATCTATATGAGATTCCACCTTCAAGGAACTATGCACGGTTATACCCAGATCCCTCTGTTCAACTGTATTCTTCAATTCCCTACCATTTACCATGTAAAGTCACGGAGAATAACCTAATGATCACACACAGGATGGTGTGGGGCTGGGAAACAGAAACCCTCTCCATCTTTAATCTAGATGAGCATCTGATGTCCACCAGCATTTTGTGGCCTATCTTGGAATAGAAAGGGTGAATGCCCAGTGTTTTACCCAGAGTCTGGGAATCGAGAACCAGAAGACCTAGGTTTAAGGTGAGGAGGGGAAAGATTTAATTGGAACCCGAGGGGCAACTTTTAAAAAAACACACAAAGAGTGGTGGGTGTATGGAACGAGCTGCCGGAGGAGATAGTTGAGGCAGGCACTATCTCAACATTTAAGAAACATTTAGACAGGTACATGGATAGGAAAGGTTTAGAGAGATATGGGTCAAATTCAGGCAGGTGGGACTAGTGTAGATGGGGATGTGTTGGTTGGTGTGGACACTTTGGGGCAAAGGGCCTGTTTCCACCCTGTATGACTCTATCACTCTCTCTATGACTCTAAGCATTTTGGTTCTAAACAGGGATGTTGCCCGACCCACTGAGTTACTCCAACATTTTGTGTCTATCTTTGGTGTAAACCAGCATCGACAGTTCCTCGTTCTAACATTTGGAGTGATTTTTTTTTTTTTTTTTTTTTAAACTTGCAAGATTAGGAACTGGGACCCAGCAAGTGGGATCCATCTTCATTCCAGTCTGGAGATGGGCCTCAACCCAAAAAATGTCACCCATTGCTTCTCTCCAGAGATGCTGCCTGCCCCGCTGAGTTACTCCAGCAGTTTGTGTCTACCTTCGATTTAAACCAGCATCTGCAGTTCTTTCCTACACATTAACTCCAATCATGCCCACTTAAACTCTGACCTTGCTGTGCCGCTACCTAAACTGTAAAGTGCCTGTCCCACTTACGCGACCGTCACGGGTGACTGCCGGCATCCGTGATAGGCCGTGTGGTCGTGAGGGGTCTCCAAAGGGTCGTAGCGTCTTTCTGGTCGCCAGGCACCGGCAGTCGCCTGTAAAGGTCGCGTAAGTGGGACAGACCCTTCAGTCTGTAAGCACACAGTCAACGCAGAAACAATTCAGGCAGCTCCTTCTTTTTCTTCTTCTTGCGTATGGCGTGCACAGCCATGATCAATGGCAGACATCCAGGCCAGGGCAGCATCCGTTACTGGGTGGATGGCTTTGATGCCCCCATGGGGAAAAAGCCTCAGTGGGCATTCATTCCCGATGTGTGGGATGGGCTGGTGCATGGTGGTCTGGCACTTCACGAGTGTGGAAGCTTTCAGCCACAGACCATCGATGAGAGCAACATCAGTTTTCAGGGCACGTTGGAAGCCAGCCTCTATATTGGTAGCGAAGGCAAGGACTTGGGTCGGCACAGCTTCGACCAGGTCTAAAGCCAGCTTGCTCTCTGGGCAGAACAGGTTCGACCAATGGAGAAATCCTGACAAGCAGGAGGCACACAAACAATAGACAATAGGTGCAGGAGGAGGCCATTTAGCCCTTCGAGCCAGCACCGCCATTCAATGTGATCATGGCTGATCATCCCCAATCAGTGCCCCGTTCCTGCCTTCTCCCCATATCCCCTGACTCCGCTGTTTTTAAGAGCCCTGTCTAGCTCTCTCTTGAAAGCAACCAGCTTGTCAGAAGCTGGAAAGCACTTTCAGATTATCCAAAGTTGGGGGCAGAGAGCGCTGACGCAAATTGTCGAGATACATATAACGGGGAGAGAGAACAAGCAATGAGGGAAGAGGGAACTCATTGTCACAATGATAGATGACTAAAAAGAGAAGGTGGCTTAAATGCAGTATAAATCCTAGCAGTGACTAGTTGGGCCAAATGGCTTGTTCGCATTCTAAGCCTCTATGAAATCCACTGCGAATAAAAACATTTTTTTTCCACTTTGGAGATCCAGTCGGCGTATCACACCACGTATTACACTAACACTATCCTACACACTAGGAACAATTCACAATTTTACCAAAGCCAACTAACCTGCATGCCTGTGTAGGAAAGAACTGTAGATGCTGGTTTAAATCGAAGATAAGACACAAAACGCTGGAGTAACTCAGCGGGACAGACAGCATCCCTGGGGAGAAGGAATGGGTGACGTTTCGCATTGAAACCCTTCAGTCTGAAGAAGGGTCTCGATCCGAAATGTCACCCAATCCTTCTCTCCAGATATGCTGCCGGTCCCGCTGAGTTACTCCAGCATTTTGCGCCGATCTTCAACCGACATACCTGTACGTATTTGGTGGGGCATTTGGCAAAAACACAGTGGGTGCATTATCTGGTAAACTAGGCGAGAAAAGTAGGCGTTTTGAACGGCATCATGGTGATTAATCATAGTGAACAACATAGAACAGTCTCGGCCAAATAGCCCATTGAGTGAGTGTTTGGGCTTACCTCGAGCAAGAAGGGCATCACAGGGATGAAGGTGTTGGTGCAGTCAGAGAGCAGGGTCAATGCTCGAACGCAGTGCAGCCGCAGAGGGTAGTACCGAGCCGTGGGTAACAATCTGAAATACAAGGCAAGAGATAACTACCTCTGATCCGGATCCCTGCCTCTTTAACCCACATCATTTACAGTCTCTTGAATATGAAGAATGGGCTTGCAAAAGTCAACTAACATGGAATATAATAAAAGATCTCAAAGTGCAGGAGTAACTCAGCATGTCAGGCAGCAATGCATCTCTGGTTTTGGGTCCAGATTCAGATTCAGATTCAGATTCAATTTTAATTGTCATTGTCAGTGTACAGTACAGAGACAACGAAATGCATTTAGCATCTCCCTGGAAGCGCGACATAGCAAACGATTTGAATAAATAATAAGTGTCCGGGGGGGGAGTGGTGATTGGCAGTCACCGAGGTACGTTGTTGAGTAGAGTGACAGCCGCCGGAAAGAAGCTGTTCCTCGACCTGCTGGTTCGACAACGGAGAGACCTGTAGCGCCTCCCGGATGGTAGGAGGGTAAACAGTCCATGGTTGGGGTGAGAGCAGTCCTTGGCGATGCTGAGCGCCCTCCGCAGACAGCGCTTGCTTTGGACCGACTCAATGGAGGGGAGCGAGGAACCGGTGATGCGTTGGGCAATTTTCACCACCCTCTGCAATGCCTTCCAGATCCTTCTTCAGTCTGAACCAGACCCATCTCACTGCATTTGGCCCATATCCCTCTAAACCTTTAAGAAGGAACTGCAGATGCTGGAAAATGGAAGGTACACAAAAAAGCTGGAGAAACTCAGCGGGTGCAGCAGCATCTATGGAGCGAAGGAAATAGGCAACGTTTCGTCCCGAAACGTTGCCTATTTCCTTCGCTCCATAGATGCTGCTGCACCCGCTGAGTTTCTCCAGCTTTTTTGTATACCTTCCCTCTCAACCTTTCCAACCCATGTATCTGTCCAAATGTCTTTTAAATGTTGTTGTAGAATCTGCCTCAGTTACTTCTTCCAGCAGCTCGTTCCATACACGCACGGCCCTCTGTGTGAAAATGTCCCTGGTAAATATTTCCCCTCTCACCTTAAACCTATGGTTCTTGATGCCCTTCAAGATCACCCCTCATCCCCCTTGCGCTCCAAGGAATATAGTCCTAGACTGACCAAACTCTCCCTATAGCCCAGGCCCTCAGGTCCTGGAGATATCATATTCATAAGTCATGGGAGGGGAATTCACCTGCCTTCTCCCCCTAACCCCCCGACACCCCTGATCGATCTAGAAAACACACACTTACTAATCCTAATAAAGAACAGGGGGAAGATTAGATGGGCCAGTTATTCTCACTGGGACCTTGGAGTGTGAGGGGTGACAGTGCAGAGGTTTAGAAGATTACAAGGGGTTTGAGCAACATAGAAAATAGGTGCAGGAGGAGGCCATTCGGCCTTTCGAGTCAGCACCGCCATTCATTGTGATCATGGCTGGTCATCCCAAATCAATAACCCGTGCCTGCCTTCTTTGGATAGGTTAGACAGCCACACTCACCAGCTAAAGGAGGTTGTGGAGGCAGATACTGTTATGTTTAAAGCCGGTGTCTCGCGTTGCGCTCGTGCGTGATTTACGCGTTTTTAGAATAACGCGCTTATATAACGACAACCAAAGTTTAATTTTCGGTGTAACGAGCTGAAATTGATGCCTGGCACCGTCTACGTGTGTGTTGCCTGGCCTATGTTTAAGTCACGGACTGGTTTTCAAGCGCCTAACCGCCACGTAATGCACAAGTGCCTGTACGATCTTTAGAAGGTGTTTGGGCCGGTACTTGGATAAGGCAGCATAGGGGGATAGGCACCTAATACAGGCAAGTGGGATTAGTGCGGACATGGGTGTATGAGGGATGGTGATATTGCTCACCTAATGACTACTGGCTAAATTATGGGCAACTCAGTGACGACAACGCACACGGCAAAGACCCACAACCAACAATGAAGGAACTGTTCTTTCCGTTTCGGAGAAACATGGCGGAAACAGGCTCTTCGGCCCACCGAGTCAGTGCCAACCCTCCATCGCCCATCCACACTAGTTTTACGCTATACCAGTTTGCCATGCAACACACAAGGGGCAATTTTGCAGAAGCCAATTTACCGACAAACCTGCACCTCTTTGGAATGTGGGAGCAGACGGACGGAGAAAACCCATGTGCTCACAGGAAGAACGTGTAAAACCCCGTATAGACAGCACCCCAAGGCAAGATCGAACCCGGGTCACTGGCGCTGCGAGGCAGCAGCTCCACCTGCTGCACCACCGTGCCATCCTAAACCTGGGCTCAACTGTTTTGGTTGAGGGATGGGCAGCTGCCAGGACCCTTGAAGAAACTGCCACCGTCACAAGAAACTGCAGCAACCCCTCACTCCAATAATAAACCAGTATCAATGTAGAATAGAATAGAATAGAATAGTTTCTTTATTGTCATTGTAACATGAACCATGTACAACGAAATTTAAAAATGTCAGCCAGTCAGTGCACCATTCAAACATTTCTAAAAGCTAACGATACATACAAGATAAAATATTAAAAGATAAACAACTAAAATAAATATCATGAAAATAGCACGCATAAACACCCAACCCTCCATCCTTCTGTCGATTTCACAGTGTACCACAGAAGAACTACGAGTGGGATTTGAACCCTGTCTCTGTACCATATCTAAATTCTAACGACCTGAACTCCTTCTACGCTCGTTTCGAGAGGTGCAACACCACTCCAGGTCTGCCGACTATCGACAATACCGACAGCGGGCTGGCTACCGAAGCTGAAGGGAGGAATATGCACACATTCTCGCTGTCCGAGCACGACGTGAGGAGGGCATTGACACGGGTGAACACAAGAAAAGCTGCAGGCCCCGATGGCATCTCGGGGCGAGTACTCAAGTCCTGTGCTACGCAGCTAGCTCCAGTGCTCACTACATTATTCAACCTCTCCCTGGACAAGTCCGTGGTCCCTGCCTGCTTCAAAAAATCCATCATTGTACCGGTACCAAAAAATGCCTCCCCAGCCTGCCTGAATGACTACCGTCCGGTGGCCCTTACCTCGGTAGTCATGAAATGCTTTGAGAGGCTGGTGAAGAATCACATCTGCGCCTTCCTCCCTCGGAACATGGACCCGTTGCAGTTCGCATACCGTCCGAACAGGTCCACGGACGATGCTGTCTCCCAGGTCTTGCACACCGCTCTCTCCCATCTGGACAGCCAGAAGGGGGGCTACGTGAGGATGCTGTTCATAGACTACAGTTCAGCCTTCAACACGATAGTCCCCACCAGACTGGCCGGGAAGCTACTGGAATTGGGGCTCAACACCTCCCTGTGTGCCTGGGTCCTGGACTTTCTCACCGCCAGGCCCCAGGTAGTCAAGATGGGAGGGAATACATTGAAGTCCCTCGCCCTGAGCACAGGATCGCCCCAGGGTTGCGTCCTCAGCCCCCTATTGTACTCCCTGTACACACATGACTGTGTGGCTAGGTTCAGCTACAATTCAATAATTAAGTTTGCTGATGACACTGTGGTGGTGGGGCTGATCTCAGACAACGATGAGAAGGCCTACCGGGAGGAGGTGGCTGATCTAGCACTCTGGTGCCAGGATAACAGCCTCCTCTTGAACATCAAAAAAACAAAGGAGCTGATCATGGACTTTAGGAGGGCACATCATCCGAGGACGTACACTCCATTGAGTATAAATGGGGATCCTGTGGATAGGGTGAACTGTTTTAAATATCTGGGAGTCCACATCTCTGAGGATATGACATGGTCATCACACGCCTCAGCACTGGTGAGTAAGGCAAGGCAGCGCCTTTACCACCTCAGGCAATTGAGGAAATTCAGAGTGTCTCCGAGGATCCTACAGTGCTTCTACGCAGCGGCGGTGGAAAGCATCTTGTCCGGGAACATTACCATCTGGTTCGGGAATTGCTCTGCCAAGGACAAGAAGGCTATGCAGAGAGTAGTGCGTTCGGCCGAACGCACTATGGGAACTTCACTCACCCCCCTGCAGGAACTATACAACAGGAGGTGCAACTCCAGAGCAAACAAAATCATGAGAGACCTCTTCCACCCCTGCAACGGACTGTTCCAGCCGCTACGGTCAGGCAAACGCCTCCGTTGCTATGCAGTGAGAACGGAGAGGTTGAGAAGGAGTTTCTTCCCAGAGGCAATTCGGACTGTAAACGCCTTTCTCACCAGGGACTAACTCTACAGATCGTTTTTCCTTCTATTATTTATTACGTAAAAGAATATGTGTGTTATGATTGTGTTTATAATTTGTTTGGTTGTTTTGTTGTTTGCCTTTTGCACAAAAGTCCGCGAGCATTGCCACTTTCATTTCACTGCACATCTCGTATGTGTATGTGACAAATAAACTTGACTTGACTCGACTTGATATCTCCACCCCATTTCCACCCTCCCCACCCACCTCTCCACCCTTCTCTATCTCTACATCCTCTATCTCCTTGCCACTCCCCCATTCACCTCTCCACCCCACCTCCACCTTTCCACCCCATTTCCCCCTCTCCGCACCTCCTCACCAGTCCCTCTTCTCCTTTCCACCCCCTCCCCAACTCTGTCCTCTCCTCTTTCTCTCCACCCCTCCAGCCCCTCTCCCAGCCACCCACCCCCCCATCCACCTCCACACCACCCAACCCCAGCTACCGACACCGAGTCGAGACCTCCCCACTGAGCCACAGACGGCACTAATACAGAACCCAAACACTTTTGCAATAGACTCTGTGGCACAGACTATAGGATGACACATTCTGCTTTGTTGCCAGGCTGATTCACTGCCGGTGCAGATCCAGCCTCAGCAAATATTTTAAGTACAATAACAGTGTAAATAATTCAAAGGAAGGAAGACTGGAAGGGTTTTCCAACAATGACATAATGGCCCAAAAAAGAGTCAGGAACAAATTGCAAACAAAATGTTTCGATGGAGGGAATGAAAATGGAGTCTGCTTCTCTTCCCCCAACATTCTGGAGATGTTGAAAATTGGAGATAAAAGTGAGAGAGAGGGGGGGGGGGGGGGGGGGGAGGGAGAGAGAGAGGGAGAGAGGGAAGAGAGAGAGATGAGAGAGAGGAGAGAGAGAAAAGTTTTCAGAGACTTTTGAGAACGAGAGGAGGGAGAGTTCAAGAGAGAGAGAGGGGGGGAGAGGGGGAATGAGAGAGGGGGAGAGAGAGAGAGGGTGAGGGAGAGAGGGTGGGGGGGAGAGAGAGGGAAAGGGGGGGGGAGAGAGAGGGTGGGGGGAGAGAGGGTGGGGGGGAGGGAGAGAGGGTGGGGGAGAGAGGGGTGGGGGAGAGAGAGGGTGGGGGGAGAGAGGAGGGGGGGGGAGAGAGGGAGGGAGGGGGGGGGGGAGAGAGGGGGTGGGGAGAGAGGGGGTGGGGGAGAGAGAGGGTGGGGGAGAGAGGGGGGGGAGAGAGGGGTGGGGGGGGGGGGGAGAGGGGGGGGGGAGAGAGAGAGGGTGGGGGGGAGAGAGGGAGAGGGGGGGGGAGGGGAGAGAGGGGGGGGGGGAGAGAGAGGGGTGGGGGAGAGAGAGGGTGGGGGAGAGAGGGGGGGGGAGAGAGGGGGTGGGGGGGGAGAGGGTGGGGAGAGAGGGTGGGGAGGAGAGGGTGGGGAGAGAGGGTGGGGAGAGGGGAGAGAGGGTGGGTGGGGGAGAGAGGGTGGGGGAGAGAGGGGGGGGAGAGAGAGTGGAGAGAGGGTGAGAGGGGAGGGAGGGGGAGAGAGAGGGTGGGGGAGAGAGAGGGTGGGGGAGAGAGAGAGGGTGGGGGAGAGAGAGGGGAGGGAGAGAGAGGGGGGGAGAGAGAGGGGGGGGGAGAGAGGGGGGGGGGGAGAGAGGATGCTGGGGGAGAGAGGAGGGTGGGGGAGAGAGGGAGGGAGTGGGGGGGGGGGGGGGGGAGGGTGGGGGGGGAGAGAGGGTGGGGGAAAATGTCGATATTTAAGGTTTATCAGAACATTAATTCTCATGTTGGATATGTAGGAAATGAGGGATATGAATGATATAATAATAATAATAATAATAATACATTTTATTTATGGGCGCCTTTCAAGAGTCTCAAGGACACCTTACAAAAATTTTGCAGGTAGAGGAAAAACATGTAAGGGGAATGAAATAAATAGTAGAGACATGACCAGTACACAAAGTGAAGAGAATTCAATACAAAAAACAATACTAAGGCAATTAATGCACAGATGAAAAGGGAGGGGGACGTGGGGCTAAGGATAGGCAGAGGTGAAGAGATGGGTCTTGAGGCGGGACTGGAAGATGGTGAGGGACACGGAATTGCGGATCAGTTGGGGGAGGGAGTTCCAGAGCCTGGGAGCTGCCCTGGAGAAGGCTCTGTCCCCTAAACTGCGGAGGTTGGACTTGTGGATGGAGAGGAGACCGGCTGATGCGGATCTGAGGGGACCGTGAGGGTCGGTGGGGGGAGAGGAGATCAGTGAGATATGGGGGGGGGGGGGGGGGGCAGATGGTGGAGGGCTTTGTAGGTGAAGATCAGGAATTTGTAGGTGATCTGGTGGGAGATGGGAAGCCAGTGAAGTTGTTTGAGGACTGGAGTGATGTGATGCCAGGATTTGGTGTGGGTGATGAGTCGGGTATGCAGGTAGTTAAGATTTGGTTTTGGCATCTTGTTCAGCACAGACATTATGGGCAGAAGGGCCTGATCTTGTGCTGGTCTATGAAACGGTATTGACCTTAAACAATAACATTCCTCCTCTCTCCACAGATCTTGTCGGTTTATTAATGTCACGTCTAGCGTTGTACAAGGCGGCTTTGTTTTTTGCATACCATCCAAGCAGATCAGATAAGACTACACATTAATACAGTGGAGCCAGACTCGAGTGCAATCGGTCACGTGAAGGGTCCAGAGTGCAGAATATAGTTCTCGGCATGATAGAGATTTACTCCCTTTGGAATGTCCGTTCCACCGCAGCTTTAGACCAGCCACAACCCGGATAGTTTCCATAAAGTTGCTCATGGGCTGAGCAGCTGTAGAGATGCTGCCTTATGCCCCTGTCCCACTTAGGAAACCTGAACAGAAACCTCTGGAGACTTTGCGCCCCACCCAAGGTTTCCGTGCGGTTCCAGGAGGTTTTTGTCAGTCTCCCTACCTGCTTCCACTACCTGCAACCTCCGGCAACCACCTGCAACCTCGGGGAACCGCACGGAAACCTTCGGTGGGGCGCAAAGTCTCCAGAGGTTTGCGTTCAGGTTTCCTAAGTGTGACAGGGGCTTTACGGCGCCAGAGACCCGGGTTCCATCCTGAGTACGGGTGCTGTCTGTACGGAGTTTGTACGTTCTCCCCATGACCTGCGTGGGATTTCTCCAGGATCTTCGGTTTCCTCCCACTCCAAATACGTGCAGGTTTTGTAGGTTAATTGGCTTGGCCTAATTGTAAATTGTCCCTGGTGTGTGCGGGATAGTGTTAATGTGCGGGGATCGCTGGTCAGCGCGGACTCGGTCGGTCGAAGCGCCTGTTTCCGCGCTGTATCTCTAAACTAAAAATGTAAACCTCTATCTGGCTGTTCCCCACAATCCTCCATTCCGTCACAGCCCAATATATAATCTATCTTTAGGCGGCGGCATGTGCAGCTCTTGGGGCCGAGATTCTCCAGCGAGGGAGAGCCTTTGTTCAGCACCAGAGCTGCCCGCAGGGGAAGGCCCACTTTGCCACGGATGTCTAATCGGATTAGCATCCGCGCTTGTGGCCAGGGTTAGTGCAACGCTGCACACAAGACGCCGTGGACGTCTGCAACAGCACGCTATTATCACACTGTCTCCTGAAGAATTTTCCACACAGTGTCGCACAGCTTTCCGGCAATTGGATTGGTTTGCGTGCCTCAATAAGCCATGCAAATCAACCCTAAACGGACTTGTAATGTCCAAGCTGAATGGCGAGCGTTGAGAGTTTAGTTTAAAGTTACAGCACGGAAACAGGCCCTTCGGCCCACCGAGTACGTACCAACACTGATCACCCGCTCACGCTAGTTCCATGTTAACCCACTTCTGCATCCTACACCCTCTGGGCAATTTACAGAAGCCAATTAACCTACAAGTGCAGACATGGGCGTGCGAGGAGAGATGATGACTTTGCTCACCTGCCAATTACAGGCTAAATCACAGTTATAAGGGGAACTCATTAACGAGGCTGCATACGGCAAAATCCCACAACCTAAAATGAAGTGAACTATTTTGTTAGGTTTAAAGATACAGCCCTTCAGTCTACTGAGTCGAAACCAACTACTGATCGCCCGTTCACACTAGTTCTATCTTATCCCACTCTCACATCCACTCCCTGCACACCAGTGGCAATTTACAGAGTGGCCAATTAACTCACAAACCCAGACCCTCTTTAGGATGTGGGAGGAAACCCTCTAGCAAACCCACACGCTCACAGGAGGAACATGCGACCCCCACATAGACAGCACCCGAGGTCAGGATCGAACCCGGGTCACCCTGTGCAGTAGCGATCTCCATGGTCACAATGTTTAATCAATTATGTTTTATTATTTTGTCTGAAGAAGGGGTTCGGCCCGAAACGTCGCCTATTTCCTTCACTCCATAGATGCTGCTGCACCCGCTGAGTTTCTCCAGCAATTTTGTGTACCTTATGTTTTATTATTAATGTGTAATGTTTTATGTATTATTCCTAACTGTCACTGTATGTCATGATGTCACTTGCGGGCGGAGCACCAAGGCAAATTCCTTGTATGTGAATACTTGGCCAATAAACTTATTCATTCATTCAGAAGGTGTGACAGGTCACAACAGGCTCACCTTTCACAAGCAGCAACCTCTCTCTCTCTCTCGAGCAAAGAGTAAAATGCAACTGTCACAACCACAGGGACGTACTCGTCTGCCACAGGGTCACGTAGATAAGTTTGAAAGACGCGATCGAATTGATATTATTCACTTTGAATTTCGCTGCATAATGACTTGGCTTGGTACGGCAGTCACAACACACAGGAATGCAACAGACTGCAGAAAGTGGTGGGTCCACCACAGGCACAGACCTCTCCACTAATTGAAGATAGACACAAAATGCTGGAGTAACTCAGCGGGACAGGCAGCATCTCTGGAGAGAAGGAACGGGTGACGTTTCGGGTCGCGAGATGCTGCATGTCCCGTGGAGTTACTCCAGCTTGTTGTGTCCATCTTCGATTTAAACCAGCATCTGCAGCTCTTTTGTGCACATTTTGTTCCCTTCACTAATTCAATAATTCTTTATTGTCACATGCAGAAGGGCACAGGGTTAAGATGAGGGGGGGACAGATTTAATGGGAATCTGAGGGGGTATCTTTTTCTCACAAAGGGTGGTGGGTGCATGGAACGAGCTGCCAGAGGAGGTAGTTGAGTATATAGAGCCTCCATTGGCAGGTTACTGCCATCACAGCCTCTGTCCTCCACCCAACCCCCTCCACACTCCGCCCTCCCCTCCGTCCTATCATGACGATAAAGGAACCAAGGGATATGGGGAGAAAGCAGGAACGGGGCACTGATTTTGGATGATCAGCCATGATCATATTGAATGGTGGTGCTGGCTCAAAGGGCCGAATGGCCTACTCCTGCACCTAATGTCTATGTTTCTATCATAGACATTTCCTGGTTCCCCCTCTACATTACCTCCACCCAAGACCACAAGAAATTGCAGAATTGTGGACTGAGGCCAGACCGTCACACAAACCAACCTCCCTTCCATCTACACTTCACGCTGCCTCAGCAAGACCACCAGTATAATTAAGGACCAGTCTCACTCCCTCTTCTCCCCCGCTCCCATCAGGTAAGAGGCGGAGAAGTTTGAAAACGTACACCTCCAGATTCAGGGACGGTTTCTTCCCAGCTGTTAATCAGGCAACTGAACCGTCCTCTCACCAACTGGAGACATATACCTCATTGGAGACCTCTTCAATCAGACTTTACAGGGCATTATCTTGTTCTAAACGTTATTCCCTTCTCCTGTATCTGCAGACTGTGCACGGCTCGATTGTAATCATGTACAGTCTTTCCGCGGACTGGAGGGCAGGCAACAAAAAGCCCATCACTGTACCTCAGTACACACGACAATAATAAAACTCTCCTTCCCCTTCCCTCCATCCTGCCACAGACACTCTGCTCCAGCCTATTATACACTCCCTACTCTCCCCTCCCCTTCCCTCCCTCCATTCTCTCCACCACCACAATTTAAAATCTGCTGGCTGTCTCACTTTTACAGGTCTGTAGAACTGTCCTCCACCCGAGACATTAACTCCGCCTCTCCCTCCGCAGGGACCGCCTAACCTGCTGGGCCATCCCCTCCCTGCTCTCCCCAATTTCAGGGGACCGTCACAGTTCCGTGCCTTCCTGCCCGCCCGCTGTCACAGAATGGAGGGCAACGTTGATGATGGTAATTTGTTTTGTTTTTTAAGTGAGATACAGCGCGGAAACAGGCCCTTCGGCCCACCGAGTCTGCACCGACCAGCGATCCCCGCACATTAACACTATCCTGCACACACTAGGGATGATTTACACTTACACCAAGCCAATTAACTTACAAACCTGTACGTATTTGGAGTGTGGGAGGAAACAGAAGATCTCGGAGAAAAACCACGCAGTCACGGGGAGAACGTACAGACTCCGCACAGACAACAACCGTAGTCGGGATCGAACCTGGGTCTCTGGCGCTGTAAGGCCGCAACTCGGGATCGATCCTGACTACGGGTGCTGCCTGTATGGAGTTGGACAAAAATGCTGGAGAAACTATGGAGCGAAGGAATAGGTGACGTTTCCGGTCGAGACCCTTCTTCAGACTGACAGTATGGAGTTTGTACCTTCTCCCCGTGACCTGCGTGGGTTTTCTCCGGGAGCTCAGTTTTCCTCCCCACTTTCCAAAGACGGACAGGTCTGTAGTTTAATTTGCTTCGGTGACGTGTGTAGGATAGTGTTAATGTGTGGGGATCGCTGGTCGGTACGGACTCAATGGGCCGAAGGGCCTGTTCCTATGCTGTACCTCTAAACTAAACTGGAAATGTTGAGGTCAGGCAGCATCTCTGGAGAAAATGGATGGGTGACGTTTCGGGTCGAGACCCTTCTTTAGAGTTGAAAGCCCTTGCAGCTATAGACTAACATTCACCAGTACGGAGGTTGCTCTGATTTCAGTATAGGAATAAAGAGGTTATTCTGCAGTTGTATATGGCTCTGGTAAGACCACACCTGGAGTATTGTGTTCAGTTTTGGTCTCCTAATTTGAGGAAGGACATCCTTGTGATTGAGGCAGTGCAGCGTAGGTTCACAAGATTGATTACTTGGGATGGCGGGACTGTCATAGGAAGAAAGATTGAAAAGACTAGGCTTGTATTCACTGGAGTTTAGAAGGATGAAGGGGAATCTTATAGAAACATATGAAATTATAAAAGGACTGAACAAGCTAGATGCAGGAAAAATGTTCCCAATTTTGGGCGAGTCCAGAACGAGGGGCCACAGTCTTAGAATAAAGGGGAGGCCATATATGACTGGGGTGAGAAAAAACTTTTTCACCCAGAGAGTTGTGAATTTGTGGAATTCCCTGCCACAGAGAGCAGTGGAGGCCAAATCACTGGATGGATTTAAGAGAGAGTTAGAAAGAGCTCTAGGGGCTAGTGGAGTCAAGGGATATGGGTAGAAGGCAGGCCCGGGTTATTGATTGGAAATGAATGACGGTGCTGGTATGAAGGGCCGAATGGCCTCCTCCTGCATTTATTTTCTATGTTTCTATGATGCAGAGAAGAGTGACGATCTGAAAGAAGGTGGGTGGCTTCAGCAGGGGAGAGTTAGCGGGTTCCTCCCTCAACAAACCAGGCTGGTGGGTGCCTCGTCCTGTTTTGTTAAGGAACCCCCACCGAACCGTCCTGTTTGAAATCAAAACACGGCCCACGCTTTCTGTACACTACGGGGCTTTTTCCAAACACCCTCGTGGCAGCAGAGACGCCGACGGCCTGTTCGCTTCCGACAAGGCAGCCCCTTGTTCCAGGAAGCTCCGCACTCCTGCCAAGAGCCGCAGAGAGCAGCGAGAGGCCGGTATAGCAGCACCGCAGGCTGCCCTGGGCAACAGACCCAGCCCAGCCCACACCGCCCTGCTTCCTGTGCTCAGTCCCTGCATTCACTCACACGCACCGAGCAGCCCTCCCTCTGGCGGTGTTTAAACCCACCCTGCAGCATCCGAGGTCTGCCCTCTGTGTTTGATCCCAAGCAGGGGTTACAGAGTGGCTGTGGGGGTGAGGCATGACAGGGTAACACCTCATAATGCCTGAAAGACCCGCAACTATTTATTCATCTTTAATTCAGAGGCAGGCTGGCTGACATTGTTTGCGTGTGTGTGTGTGTGTGTGTGTGTGTGTGTGTGTGTGTGTGTGTGTGTGTATGTATGCATGCTCATGTGTGTATGCGTGCGTCTGTGTGTGCGTTCTCGTGTGTGTGTGCGTCTGTGTGTGCGTTCTCGTGTGTGTGCACGCGTCCGTGTGTGTGTGTGTGCGCTCGTGTGTTCTCATGTGTATGTGTGCGTGCGTGCGTCTGTATGTGTATGTGTGGTTGTGTGTGTGTGTGTGTGTGTGTGTGTGTGTGTGTGTGTGTGTGTGTGTGTGTGTGTGTGTGTGTGTGTGTGTGCGCGCGTGTGTGTGTGTGTGTGTGTGCGTGTGTGTGTGTGCGTGTGTGTGTGCGCGTGTGAGTGTGTGCGTGCGTGTGTGCGTGCGCGTGAGTGTGTGCGTTCGTGTGTGTGCGCGTGTGTGTGTGCGCGTGTGTGTGCGTTCGTGTGTGTGTGTGTGTGTTCGTGTGTGTGTGTGCAGCCACTATAATTACGAAGGCAGCCAGAGCTATTTTAACAGAGTGCTGGGTGTGGGCGGAGGGAGTCTGTGTCTACACGACAAATACCTGAAGGAGGAGGAAAGGAAATAAGCGGTGAAGGAAGAGGAGAGGACGGAGGGGGGGGGGGCTGACGCCAGCACAGGGAGTGGGGAAAAGGCTCAATGCATGTGTTTGTATGTGTGTGAGAAAGGAGGGAGAGAAGGGTGAGAGGGAGGAGGCAAGAGAAGGAGGGCATAGCGAGGCTGGGAACGAGGGGCAAGGGGATGAAGTGGTGAGGGGGCAAAGTTTGAGGGACAGTGGTGATGGGGAGGGACACAGGAAGGGCCAAAGGGGAGGGGGGGGGCACGGGGGTGGCAGAGGTGGGAGTGACTCCAAAGGAGAAAGGGGGATCCGGGGGCAGATGATGCCTGGTTGCAGGAGCAGTTAGTGGGGGGGGAGAGGGGGGAGGGGGGGGGGGATGGGGAGAGAGGCGAGTCGGGTGAAGAACATGGGAGGATGGTATCTGTGGGTAGGGGAAGAAAACTGAGGAGGGAGGAGTCCAAATATGGGAGGGGGGTGTACAAGGGGGAGGAGGAGAGGGGGCGGCCAGAGGTACGAATAAGGAAGAGTGGGGGGGGGGGGGGGGGGGGGCAGAGAGTCTGAGGAGTTGTGGAGTAGGGATGTCTGAGGGTGGTGGTGGGGTGGGGAGGGTGGTGGTGGTGCTGGGGTGGGGACTACAGGTCGGGGAAGCTGATCAACACTAAGCAAGTTTGGAACGTCTCCAGACACAAGCACAGTGGAGGCCGTCCCACTGAGATGCATCACACCTTATTTTGGGAACAGACATGGCCAAGGCTGCAAGAAATTGCAGAGTGTGGCCCAGCCCACCTCACAGACCAGACACCACACCATCAACCCTACCTACACGACCATATTCACCCGTCCTTCTTCCTTTCACTGATAGATTCGGCACTAAATGTTGTGCCGTTTATTTACTGGACTTTATCTTGCACGAAACGTTATTCCCTTTCTCTGTGCAATGTGGGCGGCTTGACTGGGATTCATGGAGTTTTTTCTTTGACTGGACACCACGCAAACAAAAGCTTTTCACCGTGCTTCAGTACACTTGACAATACGACTAAACTAAACTAAACTTCTCCCGCTCCCGTTGGGACACGTTTGAACTCACGCACCACCAGATTCAAGAACAGCTTCTTTCCAGCTGTTATCAGACTCTTGAGTGGACCTTTCATGGAGTCATAGAGTGATACAGCCCCGAAGTAGGCCCTTCGGCCCAACTTGCCAACACCGACCAACATATCCCGTTGTGTGTGTGTGTGTGTGTGTGTGTGCGCGCGCATGTCCCTGTCTGTGTGCGTCTCCGTGTGCATGTCTGTGTGTGTGTGTGTGTGTATGTGTGTCTGTGTGTGTCTGTGTGTGTGTGTCTGAGTCCCCGAAGGGCCCGTTTCCACGCTGTATCTTTAAACTAAACTAAACTAAATCATGTCAATAAGCAGGCCGTGGCCTTTGGAAACTCTATCCAATGGGTTTTTGTTTTCTGTTGCTGCAGGTGAAGTACCGACCATCCATGGGCTAACAACTAGTCTTGGTCGCAGGAGTAAAGGCATCGTGACAAGTGGTATCCAGAGGTCTGGACTAGCAAGGCGCAAGTTCAAACGTAACACAGTAGCTGGAAAATTTAACTTTGGAGAACAATACGAGAAGAATAGGTTAGGTAAATTCACAGTCTTTTGGCTAGTGTAGGGGAATCAAGAACCAGAGGGCAGAGGTTTAAAGATTTCATAGGAACCAGAGTGGTAACATTTTCACACAAAGAGTGTATGCATTGAGCTGCCGTGGGAGATAATTGAAGCAGGGGCTATCGCAACGTTTAAGAAAAACTTAGACAGGTACATGGATAGGACAAGGTTAGAGGGATATGGGTCAAATGCAGGCAGGTGGGATTAGTGTAGATGGGACATGTTGGTCGGTGTGGCATGTTGGGCTGAAGGGTTTGTTTCCACAATGTACGACTCTATGACCAGGGTGGGAGATTGCAACCTTCACGTGGTCCACCCTGTTTCGACTAATGCAATCAATCTGACGTGCACAAAGTTGAACAAGTTGGCCTACAACGTTGTGCCTGAAAGTTGCCCCTCAGGTTCCTATTAAATGTTTCCCCTCATCTTCAACCATCCTCTCATGGTAAAGGATACCAATTGGCAGAGGAATAGACTGGTGACTGCTGAGAGATCTTCAGGCTGCAGAGTCTAACCCTGGGCAAATAATCTTAGTTTGCTAGGGTAGAGTGTCAGGGGTTATGGGGAGATGGCAAGAGAGTGGGGATGATAGATCAGCCATGATAGAATGGCGGAGTAGACTTGATGGCCCGAATGGCCTAATTCAGCTCCTGGAACGTATGAAGTTGTGAACTAGGGTTTTGACCGATTGATTGAAAGAAACAGCATGGAAACAGGCCCTTCAGTCCAGAGCCCACATGGACCCATTCACACTAGTTCTATGTTATCCCACTTCCACAGGCTGTGTTCTAATATGCCTCAGTGAGTGAAATCTACTGCCCTTACCCAGATTGAACATAGTGTGAGAGGAATCTTAAAATGGCCCAGCGTCTCCCAGCTGAACGAGGCTAATAGCCACAGAAAATGTCAGCTATACTTGTATCCGATGAATAAATAATAAAAATTATGCAGCGCCCGTAATGTTAAACATCCCCAGGATCAAACAAGATCTGACACGAAAACACACAAAGTGCTGGAGTAACTCAGCGGGTCAGGCAGCATCTCTGCAGAGCATGGATAGGTGATGTTTCGGGTCAAGATCCTTCTTCAGACGGAACTAGGTTCCCGTCCCAAGACGTTACCTACCCATCTTCTTCGGAGACACTGCCTGACCAGCTGAGTTACTCCAGCACTTTGTGTCTTCCTTTGTAAACCAGCATCTGCAGTTCCGCTTTTCTACCTGGCACGTCATGTGGCCCAACCCCACCTCTCTTTCCAGCTTTCTCCCCACCTTGCTTCAACAAGTCTGAAAAAGGGTCCCGAACCGAAACATCGACTGGCTGAGTTAGAGAGAGAGCGAGAAAGAGGGTGAGAAGCATTCTGACCCCATCACCAGTAAGCAATAATGACAAGGGAGTACAGAGACACCGAGGTAGTTCAGTTTAGAGATAGAGTGTGACAACAGACCCTTCGGCCCACCGAGTCCATGCTGTACACTAAAAATAACCTACAGGCTGGGGACAATTTTACAAAAGCCAATCAACCTGCAAACTTACAAGCCTTTGGAATGTGGGAGGAAACCGGAGCAAACCCACGCAGTCACGGGGAGAACGTGCAAACTCCACACAGACAGCACCCTTAGTCAGGATCGAACGCGGGTCTCTGGCGCTGTAAGGCAGCAACTCTACCGCTGAGGTTTGTGCTGTGTCCAGCACACTGGGAGACCTAATATAAAAGTTATGAAAGGCATCGAAAGGCACACAGAGAGTGGTGAATCTCTGGAATTCTCTGCCACAGAAGGTAGTTGAGGCCAGTTCATTTGCTATATTTAAGAGGGAGTTAGATGTGGCCCTTGTGGCTAAAGGGATCAGGGGGTATGGAGAGAAGGCAGATTGGATGATCAGCCATGATCACATTGAATGGCGGTGCAGGCTCGAAGGGCCGAATGCCCTACTCCTGCACCTATTTTCTATATTTCTATTCTATGAAAGGGTGTAGAGTCAGAACCTTTTTCACCAGGATGGTGACGTAAAAACACAGAGGGTGCAACTTCATGGTGAGAGGGGCAAACCTTAAAGCAAATTGAAGTGTTTTTCTTAAGACACAGATGTAGGAATACTGGGAGTGTTATTTCCACAAGAGCGAAGAGGTTTTTAGACACCGAGATGGAAATGCCGGGAATGGAGGAATATGGATCACGTGCAGGCAGAATTTTTTCTTTACAAAAAGGACTCAAAGTGCTGGAGTAACGCAGCAGGTCAGGCAGCATCTCTGAAGAACATGGATAGGTGATATTTCAGGTCTGCTGAGTTACTCCAGCACTGTGTCTTTTTTGTGTATTGACCAGCATCTGCAGTTTCTTATTTCTACATAGACGCAACTCAGAACTTCCTGAAGAAGGGTCTCGACACGACACTTCACCGATTCCTTCTCTCCAGAGATGCTGCCTGTCCGGCTGAGTTACTCCAGCATTTTGTGTCTCCCTTCAGTTTAAACCAGTATCTTACACACTTTGTGTTTCTAAAGATTAGTTTAACTTGGCATCGCGTTCGGCACAGACATTGCGGGCTGAAGTGTCTGGTCCTGTGCTGTGCTTTCGTATGTGTAGGAACAAACTGAAGATGCTAGTTTAAACCGAAGATGGACACAAAACGCTGGAGGTAAGATTCATAAAGCTCCAAGCTTTTGTGTCTCCCTTCTGCACTATTCCAAGTTCTATATGTCGTTGCATTTCAGCCTCCGAGCCGTGCTCCTTGGGTTGAAAGAGGTTGTTTGGAGCATTTGCGGTTCACGCACCCGGCTGCCCGTAACGGCAGCTCACACTGAGCCTGGAGAAACAGAGACAGCATCACCGAAGCAAAGCAGAGGCTGCCCTCTTGTGGCACAGCACCAGAATCACAGGAGATAGACACAAAATGCTGGAGTAACTCAGTGGACAGGCAGCATCTCTGGAGAGAATCCGAAGAAGGGTCTCGACCCAAAATTCCACTCATTCCTTCTCTCCAGAGATGCTGCCTGGCCCGCTGAGGTACTCCCGCATCTTGTGTCCATCTTCGGTGTAAGCCAGCATCTGCAGTTCCTTCCTACCTGAAGCACCGAGCTCTGAGCTCTGAGCCTTTGAAGAGCGTCTTGCACGTTCAAAGATCATCCCGTTGTTAACCCCGACCAGGGCTGATCTTCTCCGAACGTCTAGTAGATGTCAGTTCAAGAGTTGCTCCCACTCAGCAAGACCACATCTTCAATGTGACACAAGAGAGAGAGAGAGAGGGAGAGAGAGAGTTACCAGCATGGCAACAGACCCTTCAGCTCACCAGAGCAGATCCTCCAGCTGATGGTCCGTTTTCACAAGATTGCTGCCTGGATTGAAGGGCTTGAGTTACAGAGAGATTGGTAAGGCTGGGTCTGCTTTCCCCCGAGTGCAGGCCGAGAGGGAGAAAGGTTGACGGGGATCCGAGGGTTGAATGTTTCACAAGCAGTGTTTGCAGGAAGGGCAACAACGTTCAAGAGGCCGTTAACTGAATGAGCAGGGTTAGAAAATGAACCTGGCAGGCATTCACCTCATCGACGCCCCGCATGATTGTATACACCTGGATAAAGTCACCACTGTGAGGAATATCCCCAGCTCCTTCTGAAACCCACCGGTCCCAAGAACATCCTTGCGTCAACCAACCTTGCGCCCTCCACTCTTCGAGATCGCCCCATTCATTCCCTTCGTCCCACTCCCCATTTTGAATAGAACCCACGTCAGTCCAGTACAGGCCCTTCAGCCCACAACGTCTGTGCTGAACATGAAGCCAAGACAAATGAACCTCCACCGCCCACACATGATCCACATCCCTCCATTCCCTGCATATCCATCCATGTTTCTATCTAAAAGCCTCTTAAACGCTACTGTATCTACCTCCGCCACCAACCTTAGCACCAATGCCAGGCACCTACCTCCCTCTGTAAAAAACTGCACCACACATTTCTTTTAAACGTTGCCCCCTCTGAACTTAAAGCTGTGCCCTTTAGTCTTTGATATTTTCCGTTCCATCTGCAATGAGGAAAGGGCACAAACTGAACCGTTAATTCGGTTTCTCCTGCCACAGATGTTGCCTGCACTTCTGCGTGTTTAGTGTTTGCTTCTTATTTCCTAAGTGTTAAGATGATAGATAAAGATGAAACTGAGAAACAACCTAGTGATGTAAATTGGAGAGGTGAAGACTTAACAGTTTGTTTTAGTTTCAGTTTGGAGATGCAGCATAGAATCAGGACCTCCTGCCCACCGAGTCAATGCGGGCCATCGATCACCCTATCCTACTCGTTCTATGTTATCCCACTTTCCCCACTCCTTACACACCAGGGACAATTTACAGAGGGCCAATTAACCTCTGGTAAGAAGAGGCTGACTCGGGAGCTCCGTGCCGCGGAGAGAGTTTCAAACGCCCCGACACGGGAGTTTCAATCACCCCGACCGGGGGCTTTGATCGTTGGCGGCGGGGGCTTTGATCGCGCCTACCACAGATAGTTTGACTGCCCCGACCGTGAGAGAACACGAGGAACTTCTACCACAGTGAGGAATGTGGAATCCACTGTGGTGGATGTTTATGTGGTTGTGTGTCCTTGTTGCTTTTCACTAAGTATGGCTGTATGGTAACTCAAATTTCACTGTACCTTAACTGGTGCATGTGACAATAAACTGGCCTTGAAACCTTGAACCTACAAACCTGCACGTCTATGGGATGTGGGAGGAAAACGGAACAGCCGGAGGAGACTCCTGCAGTCACACGAAGAATGCTCAAACACAGCATGGACAGCATCAGAGGTGAAGACTGAACCCGGGTATCGGGTGCTGTGAGGCAGCAGCTCTACCAACTGCGCCACTGCACCATTGAGGCAATATAGTCCTCATCCTTGTAGTGCCCAAGTGCCAGAGACAAGGTCCACTGGCCTAATGGTGTAGAGGTGAATCCTACAGTGCCCTAGCTTATGGGAGGCCCGTTCGGAAGTCTGATCACCAGGAAGAGAAAACTGTTCCCAAGTCTGGTGGTACGTGCTTCCAAGCTTCTGCACTTTTTGTATCGGACAGGAGCAGCGAGAGGACGGAATGACCGTGGTGGGACAAGTCTTTGATTATGTTGGGTGCTTTCCCCGAGGCAGCGTGAAGTGTAGATGGAGTCACTGGTTGGGATCTGGTCAGGGCTATGTCGACAATTCTCTGCATGTTTTTGTTGCGTTCCCGAGCAGAACTGTACCCAAACCAAGCTGCGATGCTTCCCAACAGAATGCTCTCTACGGCCCGATCACTCGCTAACCTATCACCCTCAGTGTCTACTGCTGAAGCTCGCAAGTTCAAATCCCACAGTGACAGTCACTGGATTGTTTGAATATTTGATGTCTTCAACTAATGTCACCCTCTCTCACACTGGTGCTGATTATAATGGCCACATCAGCCTCAGTGAAGGGGAAGGAATGAGCAAGGGTAGAGTGTTGGTACCGTGAAAGGTTTCCAAATAGGATAACGTGAACACACAGCAGGGGAAGAGTGCACAATTGTGTAACAGCCACAATGGATCATAGAGACATACATCTCCATAGATGCTGCCTGTCCCGCTGAGTTACTCCAGCATTTTGTGTCTATCTTCGATTTAAATCTTTCCTACACAGAGACATACAGCACGGAAACAGGCCCTTCGGCCCACCGAGTCAATACTGACCAATCCCATTATTATTATTCTCCCCACATTCTCATCCACCCTCTCTCACCCCTATGTCTTGCCATTATTTATTATGAATAAGAATATGTGTGTTATGATTGTGTTTATAATTTGTTTGGTTGTTTTGTTGTTTGTCTTTTGCACAAAAGTCCGCGAGCATTGCCACTTTCATTTCACTGCACATCTCGTATGTGTATGTGACAAATAAACTTGACTTGACTTGCCGACGACACCACTGTTGTTGGACGAATCATAGATGGGGATGAGTAGGTTTATAGAAGTGAGATCGACCGACTGACCAAATGGTGCCAGCACAACAACCTGGCTCTCAACGTCAGTAAGACCAAGGATCTGATTGTGGACTCTCGTAGGGGAAGGATGAGGACCCACAATCCTGTTCATATCAATGGGATGATGGTGGAAAGGGTCAAAAACTTCAAATTCCTGGGCATGCATATTTCCGAAGATCTTTCCTGGACCCAGCACACCAATGCAATTAGAAAGAAGGCACAGCAGCAACTCTACTTCCTGAGAAGATTACAGAGATTCGGCATGTCGAAGAGGATTCTCCTAAACATCTACAGGTGCACGGTGGAGAGCATTCTGACTGGTTGCATCGTGGTCTGGTTCGGCAACTTGAACGTTCAGGATCGAAAAAAAACTACAAAAAGTTGTGACCACTGCCCAGTCCATCACCGCCTTTCACCTCCCCAACGTTGAAGGGATCAATCGCAGTCGCTGCCTCAAACAGGCTGCCAAAATCATCAAAGACCCACACCATCCTGGCCACACACTTATCTCACCACTGCCATCAGGAAGAAGGTACAGGAGCCTGAAGACTGTAACGTCCAGGTTCAGGAATAGCTACTTCCCCACAGCCATCGGGCTATTAAACACAACAACGAACAAATAAGGTCTGAGCTGCAAAAGACTATATTATTATTGAACTATATCTGTTATTTATCGAACTTATTATTTTTTTTTCTCTTCCCCCGTTATGTAATATGTTTACATATTCACATATTCTGTTGTGCTGCAGCAAGTAAGAATTTCATTGGCCCACCCGGGACATATGACAATAAAACACTCTTGACTCCTAGATTCTACTCCACAATTAGGCGGGTTATTTTTACAGTGACTAACCTGTACTTATGAACTTATTATGGGTGTCAGAGGCTATGGGGATAAGGCAGGAGAATGGGGTTGAGAGGGAATGACACATCAGCCATGGTTGAATGGCGGATTAGACTCGATGGGCGGGATGGCCTAATTCCACTCCTATCGCTTATGAACTTTACTTTACACATACACCGCGGAAACAGGCCCTTTGGCCGACCGAGTCCACGTCAACCAGCGATCAACCAGTACAACAGCACTATCCTTATAAACTAGGAACAGTTTACAATTTTACCGAAGCCAATTAACCAACAAACCTGTACGACTTTGGAGTATGGGAGGAAACTGGAGCACGCAGGGAAATCCCACGCGGTCACGGGTAGAACGTGCAAACTCTGCACTGACAGCAGCCGTAGTCTGGATTGAACCCGGGTCTCTGGCGCTGTGAGGCGGCAGCTCTACCACTACGCCACTGTAATGCCCGACTTTGGGATGTGGGAGGGAAAGAGTCAGGAGGGTTGAACCATATGTAACGGGAACGGAATTCTTACTAGCTGCGGCTTTGCGGGTTCGTTAATGCAATAACACGACAAATAAATATACGTTGTTCATTCATCAATTAATAATCACTGTTGCTATGCAACCAGACCATAATAGTGCAAAACCAAAGAACATAATGTCACCAAAACAAAGGCCTTAGTAAGGCCTGAGCAACTGGAGGAAACCCACAAGGTCACAACGAGAAGATTCAAACTCCGGGCAGAGAACAACCGAGGCCAAGACTGAACCAGGGTCACTGGCACAGTGGCATCTACTTACAGCAAGCACTATGCACCACCTCCACCTCCCATACTGATGCCGTGACATCAACTCCATCGATAACATGGAAATGATAGTCCTGATAAAACATCCCGAACAATTAATATCGACACAAAAAGCTGGAGTAACTCAGCGGGTCAGACAGCATCTCTGGAGAAAAGGAATAGGCAACGTTTCGGGCCGAGACACTTTCATCCATCTGAAGAACGTCCCAACCCCGAAACGTTGCCTTGTGCTTTTCTCCAGAGGTGCTGCCTGACCCGCTGAGTTACTCCAGCTTTTTGTGTCTATCTTTGGATTAAACCAGCATCTGCAGTTCCTTCCAACTAATATCAACACTTACTTCCTCAACTCCTGAAATGTTCAGGATAGTTTAGTTTAGAGATACAGTGTAGAAACAGGCCCTTCAGCCCACCAAATCCATGCCGACCAGTAATCCCTGTGCACACTAACACTATCCTACACACACACACACAAGGGACAATTTACAATAACACCAAGCCAATTAATCTACAAAACAGTACGTCTTTAGTGTGGGAGGAAACCGGAGCACCCTGGGAAAACCCTCCCGTTCAGCCCCATTTCCCCATGGAATTGTTGCAAAAATCAAGGATTTACTAGGACTGTCAAGAGGACTTCTGTCTCACAGGAGTAACTCAGTGGGTCAGGCAGCATCTCTGGAGAACAGGAATAGGTGACGTTTCAGGCCAGGATCCTTCTTCAGACTGAATCAAGATCGACTGAATTTTCAGAGTGACAGAAGAGACTGGAGCCAAAGCATCATGTAATCACGTTCTCCAGCTGACCTAACATAACCTGCTGAGTTACTCCAGTACTTCGTCTCTTTTTTTTTTTTTATATGCCAGCATCTGCAGTTCCTGGTTTAGTTCAGTTTTGTTCAAATTTGAGAAAGCGTGGAAACAGGCCCTTCGACCCGCCACGTCCATGCCGACCATCAACTCCTCGTACTATGTTATTCCACTTTTACATCTCTCCAATTTACAGAAGCCAATTCACTTCCAAACCTGTACATCTTTGAGAGGTGGGAGGAAACCCGAGCGCCCAGAGAAAACCAGCGCAGTCACAGGGAGAGCTTGCAAACTCCACACAGACAGCACCCGAGGTCAGGATCGAACCCAGGTCTCTGGCGCTGAGGCAGTGGCTCTACCCGCTGCGTGGCCGTACCACCTTTGCTGCAAAGGGAATGCAGGCAGGTGGGACTAGTGCAGATGGGACATGTTGGTCGGTGTGGGCAAGTTGGTCTGAAGGGGGCGTTTCTACACCGTAAGACTCGTTGACACAATGACCTGGTCGAGCACCATACGGCGCTCAGTGTGTTGGCAAGGAGTCAGCGGTGGGAAGGAACTGCAGAGGCTGGTTTAAATCGCAGCTTGACTGAGATGCGCGTCTCTGAAGAAAAGTCAGAGACGCTGCCTGTCCCGCTGAGTTACTCCAGCATTGTGCGTCCATTACCAGTTAGTACCACTCACTTGATGCAGCCGATGATAACCTGCGTTAAAGGGTAGATGAGCGGCTCCAGAACGTCGTTGGGGTAAACCGTACTCAGCAGACGACACCACAGAAACAAGCAGTGAACGAACTGCCAGTTGTAGACAGACTGATAAGTCTCCTGCAAATAAAGACACACCAGTAGTGAAGTGAGAGAATCAAAATATTCTTAAAGCAACTTGGCAGCTAACAACCCAACGCTATGAATATTAATTTCACCAACTTCCAGTAACCCTTGCTTTCCCTCTCTCCATCCCTCCCCCACCCTAATTCTCCAACTAGTCTCACTGTCCTTCTGATTAATATTAATATCACCTTCCCCTCAGCTAACAATGAACCATTCTGCATTTCCTTAGCATCTGCTTTGATCTGCCGTTTTCACACCTTACCCCTCCATATCTCCAGACTCTCCCCCGACTCAGAAGAAGGGTCTCGACCCGAAACGTCACCCATTCCTTCCCTCCAGAGACGCTGTCTGATCCGCTGAGTTACTCCAGCATTTTGTGTCTACCTTCAAGTTATAATCTTATTTGAATCTACGGGGGACAGTCGGAGCCACCATTACGCAGCAGCAGAGACCCAAGCTAAACCCTGACCCCCTTCGGTGCTGTCTGCGTGGAGTTTGCACATTAACCACCGGGTGGCGCCAACAATGGCTGCCTCTCCAACAGTCTGACTGCCCCTTGTTGTCTTCCTTGTTGTTTTAATAGTGTGTGTTAAATGTATGTTTTTAGTGTTCTTTAGCTTGTTTTATGTGGGAGGGGTGGGGGAAGGGGTTGGGGGAAACTTTTTCTAATCTCTTGCCTCGACGGAGATGCCGTTTTTTCCGTATCATATCTCTGTCCGCACTGCAGCCTAACATCGAGGAGTTGGCGGCCTTTTGCTGGAGACCGACTTCGAGAGCTTCGCCACGGCAGCCTGCGGACTTAACATTACAGAGCTGGTGATCCCCGTCGGTGATCGACTTTGGGGCTCCAACCCCGGGTTGCTGCGGACTTTAACATCATGGAGCTCGAGGTCTCTGGTTGGAGACTGACTTCGGAAACTCCAACCCATAGGAGCTTTGACCACCCTGACCGCAATAAAATAAAGAGGAAGAAGATTGGACTTTATTGCCTTCCCTCAGTGGGGAATGTGGGGAATCCGCTGTGGTGGATGTTTATGTTAACTTTTAAGTAGTTGTGCCTTGTTTATTTTGTGTGGCTGCAGGGTAATTAGTATATCACCGTACCTTAACTGGTGACACTAAAAGACATTTGAAACCTTTAAATAGCAAACGCAGCCACTAACGTTTTTAAGGATTGAAAGGAGTTGTGCGGGTCAAGTTTTTTTACACAGAGGGTGATGAACGAGCTGGCGTACGTTGCCACGGGTGGTGGTGGAGGCAGGCACGACAGTGGCATTTAGGAGACTCTTGGGTAGGCAATTATTCAATTGTAGCGGCACCTAGTGGAGGCCTGGGGAATCAGAAGCCCTCGCTGTTGGCTGGCGTGGTCACGGGAGTGTTTCCGCGCGCGGGCTTTTCATTCATGAATTCATTCATTCAAGCTTCACCCTGTTTTCGAAGGAGCTTTGTTATTTTTGCTGTTTAAAATTTGCTCTTAAATCGCTTTTGTTACCGTTAAAAATAAAGAATTCTACTTTACTCGATCGGCTCGACTTGCCAAACAATGATCTCTCAGGGTTCTGCTGAAATACTCAACTCTGCCACCAGTTGGCAGTAGAAATAAAGAATTGAGTCTTAAAGAGAAAACATTTGTTATTTGACAAAAGCTAGAGTGAACGCGTTACCTTTTTCTTCAGGGTCATGGCGTTGCGGAGATGAATCGCTAGCTGCCGGATGTAGATGAAGGCGTGCTGGTAGGTCGCCTGATGGTCCAAGGCGTACATCTCCGTTAAGCTGCGCTGCATGAAGTTAATCATGGGCAGCACGTTCGGGGAGGTAAATTTACAGTTCTTCACGTAAGCCACGTACATTTGCTGGAGAAAGACACAGAGGGCAAGATTAGACCAGCGCCATCTTTGCAGCCGCAAGAATTTTTGAACTGAGAATTTACTTTCTCACATTCACAGTGAATGGCGGTGCTGGCTTGAAGGGCCGAATGGCCTAGTCCCGCACCTATTGTCTATAACATGGTGCAGAAATCCCCAAAAAGTTAATCTGCAAGTCGAATTGGTAGTAAGGCAGGCAAATGCAATGCTCGCATTTATATCAAGATGACGGATTAGAAAAAACAGGGCTGTAATGCTGGAGTTTCAGCTCACTTTCCACGGATTCAGAGAACAGTAAATCTGCTTACTGTGCATCAGGCCTGCTCCCTCGAACGTCCAGGACTCACATGGGACCCAGTTTTAGTCATAGGGTCGTTCAGCAAAGAAACAGGCCCTTCAGCCCAACTTGCCTATGCTGGACAAGGTCCCCGCCTGTTAGTCCCATTCACTCTCGTATCCCGCCAAATCTTTTCTATCCATGTGCTTGTGTTAGATCAGATCGATCTTTTATTTAAACAAATACAGTCATTACCTTCAGCACCAGATTGAGGTAAACGTCCTGCTTGTCCCTGGATATCTTGTTGAGGATTAGAAAGGCCAGCACTCGCACTGTCTCCTCTCCCGTGCTCCACTGCATGACCACTTGCTGAAAGGTGGCAGAGTAGAAGATGGATCCATTAGCGGGAAACCAAGAGCTTTATTAGAAACTCATCACATAACTGGCTGCAACGCTCATTAAAGTCGCCAAACAAAGTAGTTTGCACCATTAACCCTTCTCATCTTTCTCAAAGATACGAGATCTTTCTCATGTTAGAATATTGAACATAGACACAAAAAGCTGGAGTAATTCAGCGGGCGGGACAGGCAGCATCCCCGGAGAGAAGGAACAGGTGACGTTTCGGGTCGAGACACTTCTTCAGACTGAGAGCCGGGGAGAGGGAGTCTAGAGATATGGATGGGGTAAGGTGTGAAAACAACAGATCAAAGCAGACGATGGTTAGGAAATGTAGAATGGTTCATTGTTAGGTGAGGGGGGGGGGGGGGGGGGGGGGGGGGGAGGGGGAAGGTGACAATCAGTAATATGAATCAGAAGGACAGTGGAACCAGTTGGAGAACTAGGGTGGGGGAGGGATGGCGAGAGGTTCTTGATGCAAGAGATATCAAAACTCGTACCGTTGGGATGTTAGCTGCCCAAGCGAAATTACATAACAAAGGTGAAATATCAAATACTGATTGATAATAGACCTTTCAGCCCACAGAGTCCCTGCCAACCACTGAACACCCATTCACTCTAGTTACGAATAGTCAAACATACGAACATATGGAGAAAAGCATTTTTGTTGCGTGTTTTCCAATCAACATCCACTCCCTGCATATGTGGGACAATTTACAGAAGGCTAAATAACCTACAGGCCTGCACGTCTTTGGAATGTAGGAGGAAAGCGGAACAAGCGGAGGAAACCCAGGCCGTCACAGGGAGAACGTGCAAACTCCACACAGACAGCACCCGAGGTCGGGATCGAACCCGGCTGCACCAACTGTGCCGTGGGTTTTATACTCTGCAATGGTAAAAGGTTAAATCCCAGGATGGCGGGACTGTCATATGCTGAGAGAATGGAGCAGCTGGGCTTGTACACCCTGCCGTTTAGAAGGATGAGAGGGAATCTCATTGAAAGAGATATAAGATTGTTATGGGTTTAGACACGCTAGAGGCAGGAAACATGTTCCCGATGTTGGGGGAGTCCAGAATCAGGGGCCACAGTTTAAGAATAAGGAGTAAGCCATTTAGACCAGAGACGAGGAAACACTTTTTCTCACAGAGAGTGGCGAGTCTGTGGAATTTATCAAACTGAAAGTAGAGATGGGGTAGGAAAATAAACTGGAGGTTTGAAAAGGCCAGAATAAATCAGGGCTGACCACAGATGACCTCAGGAAGGGTGGAGCCCACATTGAGTTGAACTCCCTCTGATAGATTTTCCTTTCCTGACAACCATTCAAACAAGTGGGAATTAAGACTTGCCTTCAGGAGAATGCGGGAGTGTTTTGGGAAGCAGAGGTAGTAAGGTACCAGGTCATTCATGTGTCGGAGGACTGCACTAACCACCGAGACTTCGGTCAAACTGGACAGCAGCTGAAAAGAAAAGAGGAAATGGTTATGTTGCATCTGAACGTTTGTGATAGCCTTTAACTTACTCCACTGGAAACCTCCACACAGATGGTTCACTCCTGCATTGAGTTGATCCACCTTTGATATTGAGCATCTATCTTTGATATCACCTCTCACAAACTACAGTGAATAGAGTTCCATCTGGCCTGTGCCCTCTTCTTGCTGCCACCATCAGGCAGGAGAGACGGAAGCCTGAAGTCCCACACCACCAGGTTCAGGAACAGCTACTATCATCGCGGGTCAGCGTTCCTGAACCGACCTGCACAACCCTAATCGTACCTCAGCTACGGAAGACTCCAGGCCAATTCTTGAATAGTTGTGTGCTAGTTCAGTTTGGAGATACTGCGTGGAAACAGGCCCTTCGGCCCACCAAGTCCACACTGACCAGCGATCCCCGCACACTAACACTATCCTACACACAGTAGGGACAATTTACATTTATACCAAGCCAATTAGCCTGCACACCTTTACATCTTTGGAGTGTGGGAGGAAACAGAAGATCTTGGAGAAAACCCAGTTAGAACGTACAACCTCTGTACGGACAGCACCCGTAGATCGGTCTCTGGTGCTGCAAGCTCTGTAAGGCAGCAACTCTACTGCTGCACCACTAGGCTGCCCACTAATTCATGTTTCTGCACAGGCTTTTCATTCTCACCATCTTGCTGAATTAGATGTAATTTATATACAATTATATACATAACCGTGGCATCGGTCATCAGGACAGATCAATGATGAACGCCCTGGCATGCACAGTAAGGTGGACTCACCCCATGGCCATCATCCAGAGACAAACAAGAGGATATAGAATCATCCCCACAGCTTCCTCTCCTCTTTCCCTTCTGGGGTCCAGTGTTCATAAGGGGCAGGTCTGTACGATCGGGTTAATTGGTCCAATAATCCTTAATTGGACCTGGCTGTGGCTTGTTTGCCAGTGGGGCCGTGAGGGGAGCGGATCTTAAAGGGGACATGTCATCATGTAACGTTCTTGTCCACTCTCAGAGTCTATGTGTCTATGATGCTGCTGCAAGCAAGATTTTCGATATGCTGGAGTAACTCAGAGGGACAGGCAGCATCTCTGGCGAGAAGGAACGGCTGACATTTCAGGTCGAGACCCTTCTTCAGACTGAAGAAGGGTCTCAACCTGAAACACCCATTCCATCTATCCGGAAATGCCGCCTGTCCCACTGAGTTACTCCAGTATTTTGTGTCTACCTTCGGTTTAAAACAGCATCCGCAGTTCCTTCCTACAGCAAGATTTTCCATTGTAGCATACCTCCCGGTGCCAGGGCATCTGACAATAAACTCAATTTGACTGTCGTAAAACCAACTGTCGAGTTCACCAACGCGCCTGTCCTAACCCTTCTGGTCTGACCTATATGCGCCTCAAGACCAATAGCAACTATAGACCTCGTACAAACACTGGAGTAACTCAGCGGGTCAGACAGCATCTTTGGTGAAAAAGGAATAGGTGATGTGTTATGCCGAGACCTTTTGTCAGACCGAGAGTCAGGGAAAAAAAAAGATAAAAGGGTTGTAGATTGATGATGTATGTGATAAGCCAGCATCACTAACTCCACCCCACTATAATACTTATACTAACACTCATCCCAGCACTGCAGCTCAAGCAGCTAGGATGCACTGACAACTTGTCGGCCTCAACACTGCTAAGTATCAAGTGCTCATTAAAGATGTGTTTAAATTATACACTGGCTCTAGCTCTTGTTTACCCAAAACGTCACCCATTCCTTTCCTCCAAAGATGCTGCCTGACCCGCTGACTTACTGAAGCTTTCTGTGTCTATCTTCGGTTTAAACCCGCATCTGCAGTTCCTTCCTGCACACATAGACCTTATATGGTCTTTAATTGCCCTCTTAAAGGGCCCAGTAATCCACTCAGGTCGAGGGTGAATGAGAAAAGACAGGAAATGATGACCTTTTCTATCGCCTCCCGTAAATGACCTTTTACATTTTAAATTCCTTCCACACATATCTTGACTGCTGACTTTGAAATCTATATTTATTGAATTTGTCTCTTCCTCTGCAACTTTAAAACTCAACATATTCTTTCTTCATACAAGCATCCCTTTATTCCAGGAATCCTGATGAAGCATTAGATCAAAATAACTGCAGAATTGTTCAATACCATTTAAAAGAAACAGTTAATCCCAGGATTTACGTTTGTAACTTAAAAGACACTTGGGACAGATACAGGGATAGGAAAGATTCTCTGCCTCAGAGGGCGGTGGAGGCCGGTTCTCTAGATGCTTTCAAGAGAGAGCTAGGTAGGGCTTAAAAATAGTGGAGTCACGGCTCTTTTCTTCTCTATCTTAACCCGTCTCATTTTCTCTGTTAAATTTGAAACAAGAAGTTGTACATGAACTGTAATATCTCGTTATGTATTAGGTACTTATGTACTACATTATTGTACTTACTTCTAATAAAAAATATGAAATAAATAAATAAATTGAGAAGTGGAGTCAGGGGATATTGGGAGAAGGCAGGAAATGGGGTACTGATTGGGGATGATCAGCCATGATCACATTGAATGGCGGTGCTGGCTCGAAGGGCCGAATGACCTATTCCTGCACCTATTGTCTATTTCGAGGGATATGGGGAAAACGTGAATAAATGGGAGTATCTTGTATGTGGGCATGCATGGATGAGTTGGGCCGAAGGGCCTGTTTTCTCCCTTACCTGGATAAGGCCGGCCAGGTAAACACTCACATCTTGTCGGACCTTCTGCCATTGGGAGCTGCTGGAGGGTAGTAATAACCTAGGAGACACAAGCAAAGTCATTGAAGGTACCAACACAATAGGCAGTATACAGGTGGTTGGGCAACGTGATGCTACAAACAGTGTCTGCCACATCCAATGACTGGAAGCCTCAGCCCTTCCTCCCTACTCACACCCTGCCTTCCCCCCCCAACCCTAAAACACACTCACAATACAAACCTGACGTCGGGCTCTTTTGATGCAATATCCTTAAGCCCATCAACCATTTACATGGGACGAGGCCACTGCAGGAATCTTAATTTAGGAGCGTTCACTTTCACCGCAATAAAATTACCAACAATAGTCGTGCATGTGGGATACAGGCAGGATCAGCATTTAGTGGAATTGTTTGCAACAGATGGCCATGGAGGCCAAGTCAATGGATACTTTTACGGCAGAGATAGATATATTCTTGATTCGCATGGGCATCAGAGGTTACAGGGAGAAGACAGGAGAATGGGGTTGAGAGGGAAAGATAGATCAGCCATGATTGAATGGCAGAGTAGACTTGATGGGCCGAATGGCCTAATTCTGCTCCTGTCACTTATGAACTTATTACCCATATTACACCCCTAATTAACCTTGAAACCACCTTCTTGGTATTTTGGCAAGGCTATGCTTACAGTGCTGTTTGATAGGAATCCCAAGACTTAGAACTAGGAATTCTCTGTGGAATTCTCTGCCTCAGAGGGCGGTGGAGGCCGGTTCTCTAGATACCTTCAAGAGAGAGCTAGATAGGGCTCTTAAAGATAGCGGGGTCAGGGGATATGGGAAGAAGGCAGGAAAGGGGTACTGATTGGGGATGATCAGCCATGATCACATTGAATGGCGGTGCTGGCTTGAAGGGCCGAATGGCCTACTCCTGCGTCTATTGTCTATTGAATGAAGGAGCAACAATACATTTCAAGGATACACAAGACACAAGAGATATGGTCCATATCTCTCCAAACCTGTCCAATCCATGTACCTGTCAATGTTTCTTAAATGTTGGGATAGTCCCAGCCTCAACTACCTCCTCTGGCAGCATGTTCCATACATCTACCACCCTTTGTTTCAAAATGTTACCCCCTCAGATTCCTATTAAAACCTTTCCCCTTCACCTTGAACCCATGTCCTCGATATCCCTACTCTGGTCAAGAGACTCTGTGCATCTACCCGATCTATTCCTCTCACGATTTTATACACCTCTATAAGATCACACCTCATCTTCCTGTGCTCCAAGAATAGAGACCCAGCCTACTCAACCTCTCCCTATAGATCACCCTCTAGTCCTGGCAACATCCTCATAAATCTTTTCTGAACCCTTTCAAGCGTGACAATACCTTTCGTATAACATGGTGCCCAGAACTGAGTACAGTATTCCAAGTGCAGTCTCGCCAACGCCTTATACAACTGCAACATGACCTCCCAACTCATCGACGTGCCTTGTAGATGGTGCATAGGCTTTGGTGTGTCAGAAGATGACTCACCTACTGCAGGAAACTCAGCATCTAACCGCATCGCTACAGTACAGAGCACCTATGGTGCAAAGGGAGCACCATATGATCCGTCTGCATTTTTAAACGTGTTGTCTTTAAGTTATGAAGCTTCGGGTGAACATTGTTAACCCGACACATAAATTAAATAACCTTCTGCAGGAAGGAACTGCAGATGCTCAGTTTACATATATTAATATGGATGAGTATCGCATTGCCCCCTTTCATCTGGGTTTTCACACCTTACCCTTCAAAATCTCCATGTCTCCCTCTCCCGACTCTCACTCTGAGGAAGGGTCTTGACCCGAAACGTCACCTATTCCTTCTCTGAAGGGATGCTGCCTGTCCCGCTGAGTTACTTCAGCATTTTGTGTCCATCTTCAATTAACAAATCTTGCTGAGTTATCCGGCATTTCGTGTTTATCGCTGAGATGCTCCTGAATTTTGTGTCTATCATGCTATGTTACTCCAGCAGTTTCTGTTTATCACTCCAGAGATGCTGCAGGTGCCGCTGAGTTACTCCAGCAGTTTGTGTCTATCTTCGGTGTACACCGGCATCTGCAGTTCCTTCCTACGCATCAACTATTTCCCACAACACAGATACGGAGTATTACAGATACTAATTTGTTTTAATTCAAAAACTCAAATGACCCTATTAAATACTAAAGCTGAGGACTGCAACATCAAAGGACCCTTGTGGGAATAAGCAACAAGTGGCTGAAAAAGTGATTTTGGTTTGCACCGGTTACTGTGAAAGAATAGGTCTGTTGTAGACTCTGGTGCAAGAGCCTGCCATGGTCACAACTAAAATGTGTTATTAATTTTTAATATTAACACACACACCCGCTTCGAAAGATTGTACCCGGAATTTCAGCAACTTACCTCTTTTTTCCATCTGGTTTCAACTGAAGGACTTTCTGCAGAGCAGGGAGAAGATCCTGAATGCAGAACGACACCAGGGCATTGAAAACTGTGTGGAAATAAGATGACACAAGTCATTGCTTTGCTGGGAGAACAGTGCTGGAGTAACTCAGCGGGACAGGCAGCATCTCTAGGGAGTTCGGGGGGGGAACGGTCTCTGCAGAAAGCAGAAACGGGCGTGTGCGTCTCTCTGTATGTGTGTGACTGTGTTCCTGTCTGTCTGTGTCTGTGTTCCTGTGTGTGTCTGTGCCCCTCTGTGTGTGTCTGTGCCCCTCTGTGTGTGTCTGTGCCCCTCTGTGTGTGTGTGTGTGTGTGCGCGTGTGTGTCTGTGACCGTGTGTGTGTGTGTGTCCATATGTGTGTGACTGTGTTCCTGTCTGACTGCGTCTGTGTTCCTGTGTGTGTCTGTGCCCCTCTGTGTGTGTCGGTGCCCGTCTGTGTGTGTGTGTGTCTGTGTTCCTGTCCGTGTTCCTCTGCCTGTATCTGTGGCCCTCGCTGCATGTCCGTACATGTGCCTGTATGTGTGTGTGTGTGCGTGTGCGTGTGTGTGCGTGCGCGCGTGCGTGTGTGTGTGCGCGTGCACACATGAGCAATTCACATGCTCTTCCTGTGACACCTCTGTTACCCTGGTGCTCCGATTTACACCTCAAAAACATGCTGACGTGCAACTTACCCGATCAGTGTAACTTGCCTCTAGTGTGTAGGTGGTTGGCAGGAAAATCAGCGGGTAGATGGGAATGTGCAAGGGAATTGTTGTATGGAAATAAGTCTGGGAGCGCTCCGAGAGCCAGCACAGATTTGACGGGCCAAATAGCCTCCTTCACCATCATAAGAATTAGTGGAGAGGGAAGGCAGCTGGTATAAAGGGAGAGGGGAAGGGGTAAGTTAGAGGTCAGTGAATCCCTCGATTCTCCTCTCTGTACACCAGCTATCTTTCCTCCCCACTCTCAGTCCTGATAAAATGCTGACAATTCCTGTCTCACCACAAATGCCGCTCAACCTGCTGCTTGTTATTTTGCTCCAGATTCCAGCATCCGCATTCTCTCGTCACGCACTCCAAATGATACGCTTTTGCCCATAACTCGTTGGGAAGCAGAATTTAACATGCCGGATAGCACCGGCTCAATGGGCCGAAGGGCCCGTTTCCAAGCCGGGCGAGTCTTTGATTGATTGGAAAGCTACTGTAAAATGCCCCTAGTGTAGGGCAGTGGTCCTTAACCTTTTTGGCATACGTACGCTCATACGCGAAGAAAACACTGTATGTGGTATGTACCTTTGTTAGATTCCTAAAAATGGGCTCAACAAATGGAAATGTTATTTATGACCCCTTCATGTCCCCCGGTAAAGCCCCAAACGACCCCCCCATCGGGGTCCCGACCCCAAGGTTAAGGGCCACTGGTGTAGGGAACGGATGAGAAAGTGGGATAGTCGGCATGGACTCAATGGGCTGAAGGGCCTGTTTCCATGCTTTCAATCAATCGACCCAACCCCAACAGCAAGATTATTTCCCCAGCTTTAGACTCTGCAGCCTGAAGATCTCTCAGCATCCACCAGTCTGTTCCTGTGCAAACTATATCCATTTCAGTGAGAGAGGGAAAAGATTTTGTAGGGAACCCAAGGTGCAACATTTGGTAAAGAGCTGCAAGTGAAGAGAGACCAGGCTCTGTTTTTTTTTTCTCACCTCCAGCATGTCACCTCTCCCCATCCCCTACTTACAGTCTGAAGAGGGGTCTGGACCCAAAACAACAGCCATCCTTATCCCCCAGAGATGCTGCCTGAGACACTGAATTAAACCCCTGTGTCACGGTGCGAGTCCACCCACGAGTGATCCAGAGTATAAAACAAATCAAACGTTAGAATTAACGTAGCAGGAACATCGGAACTCGTAGCGCTAATGGCGGGTACTCGGGAAACTTGTTAAAATGAAAATCTTTCAACATGATGAACGATTTCCATGTGTCAAATTTACACTTGAAGCAAAATGTTTAAACTTTTAAACTCGTTGTAAGGACGTAGCAGCCCGTGAGTTTACCGTAGTGACTCGTGAGTCTACCGTAGGCACTCTTTATCTCAGCGGGACAGACAGCATCTTTGGAGAGAAGGAATGGGTGACGGGATGACGCTACCAAAATTCCGCTGCGTCTTTGTGTTACTCCAGCGTCATATTGAAAGATTTTCACGAGTTAACAAGTTTCCCCGAGTACCCGCCGTTAGCGTTACGAGTTCCGACGTTCCCGCTACGTTAATTCTACGTGATTACCACGAGTTTGATTTGTTTGAAACTCGGGGTCTCTCGTGGGTGGACTCGCACCGTGAGACAGGGCCATTACTCCAGCATTTTGTGTCTGTCTCCAGTGAGCCTTGGTAGAGAGACTAACGTTACCACTACTGCCTTCTAGATAATCTGTGCCCTCAGACCGGTGACAAAAACATCAGATCTTTTAGGCCTTGGAGAATGGATAAACCTACATACTACAAATCACTCTATAATCAATTGACAGCGAGTTGTGTTCAGTTCAATGTCAGCAATAATGCGGGGATGTAAACAAGCCAGTGTTGACCTCAGTCACATGTCAACATTCGATGTGCATGATGATTGCATTTTATTGCTGTGTATTAATATTTCTGGCATAATTACATATTGATATTCTATGCTTATAATAATCAGAGAGAGATGGTCTGAAGAAGGGTTTCAACCCCAAACATGCCGATTACCTTCGCTCCATAGATGCTGCCTCACCCGCTGAATTTCTCCAGCATTTTTGTCTACTCCAAGTTTCTCCAGCATTTTAGTCTACTTATGATATAGATCAGCCTCAGAAATGGACAGGGAAATGACAGATCGAGAGTTGAACCCCAGTAAGTGGGAGGTGTTACACTTTTGGAGGTTCAAGGGGAAAATATACAGTTAATGGCAAATCCCTCAACAGCATTGATGTTAAGGAATCTAGGGGCCCCCTAGTCCATCACACCCTGAAAGTGGCAACATGATGCCTGGATTACAGGGTCTTAGCTCCAAGGAGAGGTTGGACAAACATGGATTGCGTTCTTGAGAAGTTGAGGGATGACCCGGGAGAAGTCTCTAAAATTATAAGGGGAATAGATAGGGTAGACAGTCAGAACCATTTTCCACAGAGGGAAATGATAAAGACTGGAAGCCAAAAGATGATTTGCCCCCCCATCCCACTCCACAGAGTGGAACATGTCGCCAGTAGTGGTGATGGAGGCAAATACAACAGTGACATTTAAGAAGCATTTCGATGAGGCATATGGATATGCAGGGAATTGAGGGATAATGGTTCACATGCAGATTAGTTTGATCTGGCATCAAGTTCAGCACGCACATAGTGGGCCAAAGGGCCTGTTCCTGTGCTGGACAAGTGCTGTTCTATGCTAAGCTCTCTGCATGCTAGTATTACAGCAAGTCTACTGGGTAGTTTAGAAAACAAACACCACTTTAAAATTCAGATGGTTTCAGTTGGAATAACTTCTGCATCAGATGCAACGGAGATGAATCAGAGACGTGTTGGCACGCAGTTGCGCACTATCTTTAGCTGCAATCCCAGGACAACAGACGCTGTTCAACAGAATGTGCTCTACACGTTTAGAAAGGCAAGGTCATCGTTTGACCCCTGCTGAGCGAACCATTATTCAGCGAGACCACAGCAGATCTGTGACCTAACACCGTTCCTTGTTACCATTAGATAACAACCAATTGGATAAAAACGTGATGGATAGTCCATAACAGCAAAAATATCTAGGAAGGAACTGCAGATATGTTTAAGAAGGAACTGCAGATGATGGAAAATCGAAGGTACACAAAAATACTGGAGAAACTCAGCAGATGCAGCAGCATCTATGGAGCGAAGGAAATAGGCAACGTTTCGGGCCGAAACCCTTCTTCAGACTGAGCATTCACTGAGTCAGTCTGAAGAAGGGGTTCGGCCTGAAACGTTGCCCATTTCCTTCACTCCATAGATGCTGCTGCACTCACTGAGTTTCTCCAGCATTTTTGTGTACCAAGGAACTGCAGATGCTGGTTTAATCCGACCAGTCACAAAGTTAATTGACCAGTCTGAGTTAATCCGAAGATAGTCACAAAATTCCAGAGTATCTCAGCGGGTCAGACAGGAATAGGTGACGTTTTGGGTCGACACCTTTCTTCAGTCTGAAGGGTCTCGACCCGAAATGTCACCTACTCCTTTTCTCCGCAGATGCTGTCTGACACGCTGAGTTACTCCGCTGACACCTGCAGTGAAAACGTCCCCAGTTCTGGTCGACACACTATGGGAAGGATGCAAATGTTCTAGAGGACATTGGGGGCGAAAATCAAAAGTGCAGATGCTGAAAATCTGAAACGAAACCCTGAAAATACTGGAAGCATTCAGTGAGTCAGACGGCATCCGTGGAAAGGGTTGTAGCCAGGGATGAGATGTCAACTATCGCATCAGGCCGAGTCTGGGAATGAGGCAACACAAGCTTTTCACTGTACCTTGGTACACATGATGATAATAAACTCAACTAAACTATCTGAAGGTAGACAAAAGTGCTGGAGAAACTCAGCGGGTGAGGCAGCATCTATGGAGCAAAGGAAATACGCAACGTTTCGGGCCGAAACCCTTCTTCAGACTGACGTAGGGTGGGGAAAGAAGAAAGGAAGAGGAGGAGCCAGAGGGCTGAGGGAGAGCTGAGAAGGGGAGGAGACAATGAGGGCTATCAGAAATTGGAGAAGTCAACATTCATATCTCTGGAGAGAAGGAATGGGTGACGTTTCTGTGACCAGTCTGAAGAAAGATCTCGACCCAAAACGTTACCCATTCCTTCTCTCCAGAGATGCTGCCTGTCCACTGAGTTACTCCAGCATTTTGTGTCTATCTTTGTTTCAAACGGGCATCTGCAGTTCCTTCATACACATATGCATTCACTTTTAGTTTAGAGATACAGCGTAGACACAGGCCGTTCGGCCCACTGAGTCCATGCCGACCAATGATCACCCATGCGCCAGGTTCTATCCTACACACTAGGGTCTATTTACAGAAGCCAATTAAAAGGAGCAATCTGCTTATTTTGGTGCCACTGTAATTTGGTGTTGAATGACCAGCTCATGGGCCAACAAAAACCAGGCCCCAACATCCAGAGGTCAGAAATGGCTCAGATATTGAGAGTGCTTGAGATCTGGTGGAGATTATAATACAGAATATGGCAAGGGAACAGTCTACCCATGTTCTCCAGAGATGCTGCCTGACCCGCTGAGTTACTCCAGTATTTTGTGTCTATCTTCGGTATAAGCCAGCATCTGCAGTTCCTTGTTATTGCATGCTGTACAAACCCAGACTGAGTTAGGACGGGAGATTTCCCCAGAGGGATTCTAGAAGGCATAGGTTGAGGATGAGTGGCAAGATGTTTAGAGGGGAGATTGGAGGAAGAATATTTTCACCCACAGTGCAAGTGGAATCTAGAAACCACCGGATAGTGGGGGTGGGGGGGGGGGGGGGGGGGGGGGGCTCTGGTGACAATTAAGAAAGGTCACAATGAGCACTTCAATCACCAAGACATTGAAGGCCATGGACCAAGTGCTGATCAATGGGATTACTGTAGATAGGTCTATTTCAGTGTTACGTCTCTTGAAAAAGAAAAGCAGCTTTAATTAATTAACTGAATTTAAATTCCCCAGATACTGTGATGAAAGTAAATCACCTACAGATGATTAATCAAAGATAAAGTCATCACACCACCTTCAAAAGTAGCAATCTTTCCTTTTCATCAAAAGGCACTCTGTCATTTCATTTCACAAACCAAGGTTCTTCATGATCAATATGTTAAAAGAGTCAAGGCATCCCCTCAGGTTACAGCCCAGAGGGACAAAATGCAACAATCCTTGACCATTCAATGAAAAGATACAGACAGGAGGGTTAAAAGATTGGAGTTAGAGGAGCCCAGAGATCTTGTGAGATGTAATCTTACTAGAGAGCAGGGGATCTAGGGCAAGAGAATGGGATTGATTGAAAAACATAGCACGGAAACAGGTCCTTCACTCCACCGAATCCATTCCGACCATCAATCACACTATTACACTAGTTCTATTTTATCCCACTTTTGCATTCACTCCCCTACACGCTTTTCACAATTAACCTACAACTCCAAGCATCTTTGTAATGTGGGAGGAAACCGGAGCACCCAGAGATAATCCACACGGACACAGGTAGAACTTGCAAACTCCACACAGACAGCACCCGAGAGGTCAGGATCGAACCAGGCTCTGGAATTATGAGGCAGCAGCTCTACCAGCTGTGCCACCATAGCATAAAAAAAGGATCTGAACACAAAAGGAGAAAACTTGAAATTTAAGGCAGTTTCACACAATTTGCAATGTTAGGGAATGTATGCGAGCACAGCTTCAGGTAAACACACCTCCATGGATTTCAGTTTATTGATTCATGAAGGTCTCATGCACTCACCAGAACTGTCTTCTACTTTGTACTTCCCAAGATGCCCATCGTCATCTCCTTTCGTTGTAGAGACAGCTGCTTTAAACGCCATGACAATGTCGTGGAACAGCTTATACGTTAACTTGGCCTGCAACAGGAGAGATTTGGGGGATTTTTTTTATGACAGGAAGCTCACTCCAAAACTTGGTCGCATGCAAAACCACTTCTGTCCAAGATGCAGCCACCATTTTGACAAGTACCGCCAACATCCCACCCCAGCTCTCGCTAAGGGGTAAACTCCAGACAGCAATAGCGTGCATTTATACGCCATCCTTAAGGCAGCAATACTAAGTGAGACTCTTGACTGGCAGATATTTAAAAAAAAAAATAATGGCCTGGATAGAGTGGATGTTGAGAGGATTGTTCCACTGGTAGGCGAGTCTAGGATCAGAGGCCATAGCCTTAGAATAAAAGGAAGTACCTTTAGAAAGAAGATAAGGAGGAATTTCTTTCATCAGAGGGTGGTGATTCTGTGGATTTCATTGCCACAGATGGCTGTGCAAGCAGTCAATTAATATTTTGAAGGCAGAGATTGATAGATTTGTGATTAGTACAGATGTCAGGGGTAATGGGGAGAAGGCAGGAGAATGGGGTTGAGGGGGAAAGATAGATTAGCCATGATTGAATGGCGGAGTAGATTTGATGGGCCGAATGTCCTAATTCGGCTCCAAGAACGCATGAGCATGAACTGGCGCTGAACCTCAGGTGTTGTTAGGGGTGAGATCTTTGAGTTTAGCTGGGCAAGGAAAGAAGCATTTTAAGGAAGGTAAGCAAGAGGCAGGCAGGCAGGGCCCTACTGAATTACTCTAGTACTTTGTATACTGCTGTAGATTCCGGCATCTGCAGTTCCTTGCGTCTGCCCTCTTGATCATCGGTGAACTTAATCATTCCATTCTTAAAGCCACCGTGGTTTCAACCTCATGAACACCCAAAACATCTCCCATCACTCTCTCTTGTAACACTCTCCTTAAAATCAGGCTAGAGTCAAGTTTTGCTCACTTCCCTTGATATCTCCTTGTGAAGTTGCAAGTCAAATTATGCTCAAAAACATTTGTGCAGAACTTAGGCCGTTCTAATTAGAAACATTTGTTAAGTTGCAAGTGTATAATAGTGTAAACAAAGAAATTCAATGAATCCAACTTACCTCTGCTGCATCTCTCCAGGAGTCAACCATTCGGATAGTGATTGGTATTAAATCCCGGCCTTTTTTGCTCTTTGGGGCCGTCTCCTTCTCTTCTTCTTCCTCCTCTTCATTACTATCTACCTGGAAGTAAAAATGTTTTATAAGTTCAGACGTCACGGCAACTGAAGTAGGCCATACGGCCCATGGAGTCTGCTCCGCCATTAAATCATGGCTGATCTTTCCAACTGACCAAAAGGTGCCAACACAATAACCTGGGTCTCAACACCAGCAAAACCAAGGAACTGATTGTGGACTTTGGAAGGGGTAGGATGGGGACCCACAGTCCCGTTTATATCAATGAGTCGATGGTGGAGAGGGTCAAGAGCTTCAAATTCCTGGGCTTGCACATCTCTGAAGATCTCTCCTGGTCCGAGAACACTGATGCAATTATAAAGAAAGCACATCAGCGCCTCTACTTCCTGAGAAGATTACGGAGAGTCGGTATGTCAAGGAGGACTCTCTCTAACTTCTACAGGTGCACAGTAGAGAGCATGCTGGCTTGGTTCGGCAACTTGAGCGCGCAGGAGTGAAAAAGACTACAAAAAGTAGTAAACACTGCCCAGTCCACCATCAGCTCTGACCTGCCTACCATCGAGGGGATCTATCGCAGTCGCTGCCTCAAAAAAGGCTGGCATCATCATCAAGGACCCACACCATCCTGGCCACACACTCATCTCCCCACTACTTTCAGGTAGAAGGTACAGGAGCCTGAAGACTGCAACTTCCAGGTTCAGGAATCGCTACTTCCCCACAGTCATCAGGCTATTAAACTCAAACAAAACTCTGAACATTAATAGACCATTACCTGTTTATTTGCACTTTATCTGTTTATTTATTCATGTGTGTATATATTTATAGAATAGTATATGGCCACACTGATCTGTTCTGTATTCATGCCTACTGTATTCTGTTGTGCTGAAGCAAAGCAAGAATTTCATTGTCCTATCTGGGACACGTAACAATAAACCCTCTTGAATCTATCTCCTCTCAACCCCATTCGTAACAACCATTACTAATCAAGGATATGTCAATCTCCGCTTGAAAAATTGACCTCTACAGCCGTCTGTGGCAATGAATTCCGCAGATTCACCACTCTCTGACAAAATAAATTACTCCTCATCTCCTTTCCAAAGGGAAGTCCTTTTATTCTGATTTTTTTTTTTAAAGTTTATAATGGCAAATTTTCAACTTTCCCAGTGTCCTCTTTTCCAGTTGCCATGACAACACGGGTATGGTAGAATTAATCTTACGCAGACCTAATGAGAACAGATCTTCCAGTCGTCATTCCCAGTTCAGTTGGTTGTTTATTGAGGTAGTTGTACAAACAAAGGTTTTCCTAATTCTGCATGCAGGTTGTAGCATGCGCTCCCTCCCTGTGCCTGCCCCTTCCTGTCCCCTATACCCTTACATATACACCACCCTGTGCATCGAAGGACCACCCCCCAAGTGTCCAAAATAATACTGCAATATATATCTATGCAAAATGATATGATATGCCAACAATAAACAGAAAAGGCTCCTGCAAAGTTTAATTTTTATTTTATTTTATTTATTTTTTTAAATAAACGTGTAGGTTGTCTTGTTTGGTTCCAGATTAACACACCACCTGTATGTACCCTACCCACTGTAATAAATGTAGATTATTTATGTTCGGCCCCGTGACGACATCCAATGGTATAGGAAGCCATTCAGCCTGTTAAATGCATATTTACCATTTGGAGAAAGAAAAACAATCCAGCCAGTCCTACCCCTTTCAAACTCTACATATTATCGTTCTTTTATTGCCGAGGACGATACAGAATACTAAGGGCTTGAGATTATAAAATTCTGTTTCCCTCCCAAATGATTTGTCCATTAAATAATGAGTTACTTTGCTGCCTTCTGCCTCTTGAGACTGATCAGGTACAAATACAAAATACAAAGTGCTGGAGGAACTCAGAGGGTCAGGCAGTGCTGTGGAGGGAAGGGACATAACGCTTCGGGTCGGGAACCTCATTCAGATCAATATCAGACAGAAGGATCTCAACTCGAAACATCGCATGTCCATCCCCTCTAGAGATGCTGCCTGACCTGCTAGGTTCCTCCAGCTCTTTATATTCTACTCAAGCTTCCAGCATCTGCAGTTCCTCGTGTCTCCCTTTAAATACAAATGGGCCAAATGGCCTCTTACTCCTCCCATTCTAATGTTCTTATGGTGGTTATAAATTGCTACTTCTTTTTTCCTGGGCTCAAAATATCCACTACCCTTCATGTGAAGTACTACAAACATTGTGATGAACAATAACACAATCTCCTCCTCTCCTCATCTGGCACCATTTTGTCTCCTTTTCCCCTCAAGCCTTTGCTACTATCTCCACCGTCTCCCAGTCATCCCCCTCACCCGTATCCACCTATCACTTGCCAACCTTTGCCCCACCTCCGCCTCTCTTTTCCAGCGCTCTCCAGCCTCGACTCTGGTCAGTCTGAAGTAGGTTCCCGACCCAAAGCATCATCTGTCTTTCCCTCCATAGATGCTGCCTTGACCCTCCAAGTACCAAGGCCTTTTGTTTTTGCTGGTACTGGAGATTCCAGCATCTCATGTCAAGCATCTTGTTAAGGATGGTGCCAGCTGTTGAGGGGGGACCGCTGAGAGGGAGAACAGAGGGGGACCCGGCATGGGGGAGAAACCACCAAGAACTAAGAGGGACCACAATGGAATGTGTTGAAATGGTTTGCGTTACAATGGGAGGCTTGTTACGTTATTGATGCCCTTTATGTGGCAACCCTTTGCATACCTTGGGTGGGCAAAACAAAGAATGTCACTGTGACTTGTCACATGTGACAAAGTATCGTTCATTCAAACTATAATTCATTCATTCATTTATCTACCTTGTGTCTCCGATAATGCAAAGGAAAGCAATTGGGTCAATTAGTCAAATGAAACAGTTGCCCCAAACTAAAACATTGCTATAAGTGTGGCTGGTTGTAAGTTGTTGGGACTGTGACGTCAGCACTTCCCAAACACGTGGCCACCGCACTCACCTCCAGCTCCCCCGGCAAGACGTGCAGCTGGTTTTCACCATCGTCGTCTGAACTGTCCGTGTCGTCGAAGTTCAGCAGCTTTTTGTCGTTTTCCGCGAGGAACTTGAAGAACTCGGGATCCTTCTCCTTCAGCCGCGAGAGCTGCTCCTTGTGTTCCTGTGCGGCACCTTTTGGCTTCTCCTTCCTGTCAGGCAGGACACAACACAAACCATTATTTTGCCATTGTTCCTTGAAATGGGAAATCGCCTCACACAAAACAGAGGTTATACCTGAAGGGTGTGTAGAAAGGAACTGCATAGAAACATAGAAAATAGGTGCAGGAGCAGGCCATTCGGTCCTTCGAGCCAGCACCACCATTCAATATGATGATGGCTGATCATCCAGAATCGGTACCCCATTCCTGCTTTCTCCCCACATCCCTTGATTCCATTAGCCCCAAGAACTAAATCTAACTCTCTCTTAATGCAGATGCTGGTTTATACCGAAGATACGCACAAAGTACCGGAGTAACTCAGCTGGTCAGGCAGCATCTCTGGAGAAAAAGGATTGGTGACGTTTCAGACTCTGAGAACTTCAGACTTAGTATCTGAAGAAGGTCCCGACCCAAAACATCACCCATCCCGTTTCTCTGAAGATGCTGCCTGACCCGCTGAGTTATTCCAGCACTTTGTGTTCATCTTCTTATACTTCAAGGGCTGTCATTTTGAAGATCGTAGGCATAGCATCACCAGGCGAATGACCGTTTAAAACAGCAACCTCATAGCATTTTAAGCAGCAGAAAGCATTTTAGCAGAGTGCGTGGTTTGGGAACAGCTACATCAAAGAGCGCAATAAATTACTGAGCGTTGTGGACGTATCATCGCACAAACCAACCTCCCTTCAATTGACTCCATCTACACTTCACGCTGCCTCAGCAAGTGCCGTGCGAGGGTCCAGATGAGGTAGGTATGTTACAAAACCTACCTGAATCGTCATTGGGAATCTGCCCAAAGCCATGTCCGCGATTTTGGCGCTGTTTGGAGGGGGCGGGTTTAAAACGCGATTTTTACTAGGCTGTTCTAATCGCAGATGTTCAGCCTAGTAAATCATTAACGAAAAATCGCTGCAAGACCCGGTCGCAAAAGGTATTATTAGTTTTATAGGCCTCGATAATATAGTTATAATAGTTTTAAAATTACTCTCTCATTCCGCAACCTCTCGCAGCCCCAGGGTTTTATAAAGCAAACAATTAAAGGTATGTACCTTATTTTTACATTAAATGGGGCATATATATAACCCTCTATATCAAGTTATCTATAGCGAGTAGTTCATTTTGGGCTTTTTATATCCCGCAGTATTTTTCTCGGCATTTGAGGGCACTAATCCAGCGCGATGTGAACATTCTAAACCAGTGCGTTCACATGAACCCACTAGAAAGCCAATTTAAATGGGCATTTATTTACAGCAATTGAACACTAAATTCCTTCCATTTGGCCTATAAATTAATGTAAATTAGATATAAAAATCATGTTATATTGTGAATTATTTGTGAATAATCTTTGGACACTTAGGCTATTTAAAAATGTTATATCATTTAGGTTTAGATTTATTATTGTCACGTGTTGTCTGTTCCGTGTGCTATTGTCACATGTGCATGTTCAAAGTAACCAGCTTTGTTTTGCATGCTATCCAAACTGACCTGATATACATCAATACAATCAAGTTAAACTTAGTTACAACTCCTCCCACTCTTCAAAGACGTACAGGTTTGTAGTTTGATTGGCTCGTTAAAAATTGTTAATTGTCCCTGGTGTGTGTAGGATGGTGTTAGTGTACGGGGATCGCTGGTCGGCGCTGGCTCAGTGGGCTGAAGGGTCCGTTTCTGCGCTGTAATCTCTAAACTAAACACTGTGCTCACCTTTCTTCCTGTGTTTTAGGCTGTAGGGTTTTCTTGCCTTTACCATCTTTGACCTTCTTCCGCACTCTGGTTTTCTTCCTGCTTCCCTCTCCCGTCTCCTCTTCATCTGAGCCGCTCTGACTCCCGGAATCGAACGCCGAGGTCAGGAACTCGTCGACACTGAGCGTGGACAGCTTTCTGCAAAACACGCCGATAGCAATAATAAAAACAAAAACTAAAACTAAAATGCAAGTCACTGATTGTGGGGTCAACACACTGGCAGCACAGTCTTGAGTCCACGGCCTCAACAGCTCCTGTGAGCTGCTTTGAATCCCAATCTCCAGTGCTGTCTGGGTGGAGTTTGCATGGTTGTTCCTTTACCTCCCACGTCCCCAAAATGCGTGGGTCGGTAGATTAATTGGCTGCTACATACTGCCCGGATTATTCAGGCGAGTGGTAGAATCTGGGGTAAAATGATGGGAATTTTGGGTGAATAAAATGGGATGAGTGCACATTTTAAATAAATGGCCCGCGTGAACTCGATGGGCCAAAGGGACTGTTTCTGTGCTGTGCGTCTTCGAGAACAGCAATCTTAGCGTCCATCATTGCTATCTGTTTATTGTCACTTGTAACAAGATACAGCAATGGAGGGTTATGTTGGCTGCAGGATTTCGCAACATTTGGTTAGTTTAGAGATACAGCGCGGAAACAGGCCCTTCGGCCCACTGGGTCCGCGCCGACCAGCTATCCCCGCACATTAATACCATCCTACACCAACTAGGGACAATTTTTACATTTACCAAGCCATTTAACCTACAAACCCGTACGTCTTTGGAGTGTGGGGGGGGAAACTGAAGATCTCGGGGGAAACCAACGCAGGTCACGGGATGAACGCACAAACTCAGTACAGACAGACCCGTAGTGGGGATCTAACCCAGTTCTCTGACGCTTCCTTCGCTTGTAAGGCAGCAACTCTACCGCTGCGCCACCATGGTATCCTATGGCAACCTATGCCCTCCAGTTATTCATTCCCGAACCCTGGGAAAAAGTGTGTAGGGAGGAACTGCAGATGCTGGCTTACACCGAAGATAGGCACAAAATGCTGGGAGTAACTCAGTGGGGCCGGCAGCATGTCTGGGTAGAAGGAATGGGTGACGTTTCGGGTCCAGAAGTCTGAAGAAGGGTCTCGAGCATTTTGTGCATACCTTGGGAAAAACCTGTATGCACTCACCCTGTCTCTGGCCCTCGTAAATTTATATACCCCTAAGATCATCTCTCAGTCTTTTGTTACAAGGAATAAAGTCCAACCTCCCCCTATAACTCGGGCATGACATCTGACGTTTTAGTGTCAAAAGCATGTTGCTGCTGTTTGTGCCATGTCCAGGCAGTGTCCTTGTGAGTAAGTTGCCTCAAGGGAGCCGAGATCTCGGCGGTTGGGAACAAATTTTCAGAGGTTAATTAACCATGCCCAGAAATATCTGCAGGCCTGCAACCTCAGTTCAGCCAGTGAGGTGTTTCAACGCTCCATGGAGCAATACTGTTTGATCTAAATACACAGTGGGACCTAATCAACATACTGTATACCTGTAACTTAACATCCTTTCGTACCTTGGCTGATGAAAGACTGCATGCCAAAAGCTCTCTTCACTACCAGGTCTACCTGTGACACCACTTTCCGACCTGCTGGGTCCTTCGGCTCTACAAACACCCCTGGGGTCCTACTGTTTACAGTGAAGACCCGGAAATGGCTTGACTTGCAAAAATGTAATACCTCACTCTTAACCGAATTCAACTCCATTTGCCATTCCTCTGCCCACTTGCCCAGATGGCCAACATCCAATTTTTGATAACCATCTATTTAATGTCTACAATGTTTTACATTGAACATAGAAAAGTACAACACAGGAGCAGGCCCTTTATCCCACAAATGTCTGGATGAATGTGCATCAGTTGTGTTGAAACGTGTCCGGAGCCCAGCACCCGGGCCGATGCCTCTCTCTCCTCAAATGTTCCGCCACGATGCACCAACAACCGTGCGCCATAGGGAGCCGAGCACCGTGGTCGCGGGGCGAAGGGAAGGAGCCGAGTAACGTGGTCCCAGAGTGGAGGAACAGGGGAGTTGGTCCCTGTGCGGAGGGAGCGAAGTAACGTGGCCCCAGGGCAGAGGAGCCGGGCAGCGTGGTTCCAGAACGGAGGAAGCGGTGCAGCGTGGCCCCAGGGCGGAGGGGACCGGGTCCAGGGAGGGCTGGTCAGGGTACAAGGGTGTAGGGGATGAGAGGGCAGTAAGGACAGGGTCAGAGTGGTGCATAACGGGGGGCGTGAGGGAATCCCCGGGGCATCCCCGCACTCACCGCTTGTTGCCTTTCGCCATGTTGCAAGCGAGCTGATACATTGTAGCCACGCCGGGCCCCGCGTCCACAGCCCGGGGGAGAGGCAGGAGATGTGCGGGGAGAGGAGGCACAGACAGAGGCAAAGGGCACTGCAGGCACCAGCGCAGTTACCCACCAACTCTACACTCCCCTAATACTCTGCATTGCTCTGCATTTTGTTGCTTGCATCGCTTGTTCGGGGTTATTATTTCTCCTGTACACCCCTCCCCGATCTGCAGTGTGTTCTCTCCCCGTGAATGCCCGCCTCTCCCGCGGCGTCAGAGACCCGCGCCCGCCCTTTGATGTGCAATTTCCGATGATGCATCTCCAACCTGCTGCCAGTTAAGGTCGTATCCCTCTCCCTCGTGTGAAAGCGTGCTTGTACACACATGTGTGCATGTCATGCAAGTGTGCGCAGTGTCAACCCACAAGACTATCTACTAAAAGGATGTGTACAAAAATGCACACACATATATGTGTAGGTGATAAATATGAAATATGCACAGAAATATGAACAATACGCAAGAATAAATAATAAATACTTTATTATTGCATAAAATGCAAGATAGACACAAAATGCTAGAGTAACTCAACGGGACGGGCAGCATCTCTGGAGAGAAGGAATGGTGACGTTTCAGGTCATAGATACATAGAAACATAGACAATAGTGTAGGAGTAGGCCATTCGGCCTTTCGAGCCAGCATCGCCATTCAATGAGCTGATCATCCACAATCGGTGGGTCGTGACCCTTCCTCAGACAGATAAATTAAATAAGTAAATAAATGAAATGCATTGAGCATGAATAAACGTTAGATATATTAATATTTGATGTCTAATGTAACTAATGTGCAAGTATATATGATTAAATAATATTCCTTTATATGATGTCATTATGTATGCATCATTATGCACATAGTTTCCCCCTCCCCTGACTCACAGGCAGAAGAAGCATCTCGACCCAAAACGTCACCTATTCCTTTTCTCTAGACCCACTGACCCACTGAGTTACTCCAGTATTTTGTGTCTGTCATCGGTGTAAACCAGCATCTGTAGTTCCGTCCTATACATCTAGAGCCACAGAGTCGTACAGCACGGAAACAGGCCCTTCAGCCCAACTCATTCATGCCAACCAAGATGCCCCAGCCTAAGGTGGCCCACATTTGGCCCATATCCTTCTGAACCTTTCCTATCCATGTTCCTGTCCAAGTATCTTTTAACCATTGTTATCATACCTGCCTCAATACCTTCTCTGGCAGCTCATTCCATATGCCTACCACCATTTGCCCCTCAGATTCCTATTAAATCTCGCCCCTCTCACAAGCCTTTGTTCTCTGGTTCTTTATTATTCATGTTTTATGTCCATATGCATGGAATTTGCATGCATATTACACATGCATATGCATGTTATGTAATGCACCCCTATATAAGAATAACTTATGCATAGTTATTATGTACATATATTAATAATATGTATGTATGAAACAAGCTCACATAACAACATCCGTTCATATCAGTACAAGTATATTATGCTTGTAAACATGAATAATATCCATGCCTTATAGGAATTAATGTATATAATATAATATATATCCATATAAGGTGTTGTAGCTGGTGGCACAATGTATACACAGCATATGCATATGTAATTATTATAAAACATGCATATATTGTATATATCCTTTGCCACACATATTCTGTAAGCATATATTATCCATGTATATATTACTGCATCTATGTGCTTCTATTGTGCCAAATGTGTAGGTATAAATTTGAGTGCGTATTTATGTACAACTATATACAGTGTTTATAGGTAGATGCATTGTATATCAAATGTACATATTTGATTGTGGATTGTGGTTGTCACTTTTAGAAAAGCAATGAGGAGGGATTTATTTAGTCAGAGGATGGTGAATCTGTGGAATTCATTTCCACAGATTGCTGTGGAGGCCAAATCAATGGATATTTTTAAGGTGGAGATTGATAGATTCTTGGAATTTCTGGAGAACATGGATTAGTGTTGTTTTGGGTCGGGTTTCAAGAAGGGTCCCGACCCAAAATGATTGATTTAAAATGGAGATTGAATGGATTAGTAAGGGCTTCAAAGGTTATTGAGAGAAGGCAGGAGAATGGCATTGAGAGGGAAAAATAGATCAGCATTGGCCGAATGATGAGAGGTTTCAATGGACCGAATGGCCTAATTCTGCTCCTATGTCTTGTGATCTTCTGAAACGTTGCCTATCCGTGTTCTCCAAAAATACTGCCTAACCCACTGAGTTACTCCAGCTACTATCTACCTCATTGGAGACCATCAAACTATCTTTTATAGGACTTTACTGGTCTTTATCTTGCACTAAACGTAATTCACGTTATTCCCTTTATCATGTATCAGAACACCGTAGATAGCTCGATTGTAATCATGTATTGTTTTTCCACTGGCTGGTGGAACAAGCAACAAAGGCTTTTCACTGTACCTCGGTACACATGACAATAAACTAAACTCAACTCAACATTGTATGCTTTGTCTACTCAGTACTATCAAATCTATTGTCCTGTACATTATAAACTATGCTTCTCTTGAGTAAGACCATGGCATCTAGTCTATAGTGATGTGAAGTGTGTAAGGGTGGCTGATTAGACCAATCTGGGCTCAAAAGTTCATTTCACATAGGTAGCAGTGGCATTTAACATTAGGAAGGGAGCAGATTTAGTGAACGAGAGAAACAGTGGATGTAGAGTGGACGAGAATTGCAAAAGGATCAAAAATGACTTTATAAAATATTGTTTCACATAACATGTGATTAGGCTGCGGAATGCTCTGTCGGGGGGCCGTGGGAACGGATTCAATTGTAGTGTTCAATGTGAAGCAGGGTGCGCATCTGAACGACAGGGGTTTGTTACATTATGAGGAGCTTGGAGGAGTGGGATCAGATAGAGGGTTCTTACATTGGGCTGGGCAGACTTGATGGAAGAAACTTCTTGTTTTCCATGCTATAGCTATTATCTAAGTAATTTGAAATGATAACATATTTCCTCTTCTCCAATGAAGAAGCACTGCAACCCAATAATGGTGTAGTCTGAAGAAAGGTCTCGACATGAAATGTCACCTATTCCTTTTCTCCAGAGATGCTGTCTGACCCGCTGAGTTACTCCAGCTTTTTGTGTCTAATACGATGTAGAACACGATGCTCTCTTTCCCATTACTGATGCTGGAATCTGAACTGAAAACACCTACTATATCGCAGGAAGAACTTCATCTGCTGTTTCTCCATCTAACAGGAACCATTTTAATAAACCCCTTCTACACCCCCAACACATTTTCCCTTCAGTTAACATTCTTAATTATTGTGAAGCGATTTAGGTGTTTATAGTCTGTCCATGACAATTAACATTTTATTAATATTTAGTTTCAAAATTTACTTCAGTTGTTAAAAAAAAAAAGACACAAAGTGCTGGAGTAATCCAGTGGGTCAAGCAGTATCTCTGGAGAACATGGGTAGGTGACATTGCGGGTCGGGATTCTTCTTCAGACTCAAAACAGGAATCACAGATGGGGAGCAGTAGATGTTGGTTTATTTTTTTAAAAAGACACAAAGTGTTGGAGTAACTTGGCTGGTCAGGAGGCAAACGTGGACGGGTGACGTTTCAGGTTGAGACCTTTCCTCAGACTCTAGGATGATCCTCGATGATCTCGATGATCTTGAAAGGCACAGGTGAGGGAAGCGAATATCCGGGAATCTTGCGGGATCAATTCTGCTTCTGGATTTCATGCGGAGTTCACTAAAGAGGAATTAGACTCAACAATAATGAAAACAGAAAATGCTGAAACGCTCAGCCGGCCAGGCAGCCTCTGTGCAGAGCGAAACAGTTCATAAGTTCTAGGTGCAGAATTAGCCCATTAGGCCCATCAAGTCTACTCTGCCATTCAATCAAGGCTGCTCAATCTTCCTCTCTCAACCCCATTTCCTGCCTTCTCCCCATATCTCCCGACATGCTTACTAATCAACATTACTGATCCACGACATTGCATGGAAAAATAGGTGCAGGCGTAGGCCATTCGGCCCTTTGAGCCAACACTGCCATTCAATATGATCATGGCTGATCATCTAAAATCCATACCCCGTTCTTGCTTTCTCCCCATATCCCTTGATTCCTTTAGCCCTAGGAACTAAATCTGACTCCCTCTTGAATACATCCAGTGAATTGGCCTCCACTGCCTTCTGTGGCAGAGAATTCCACAGATTCACAACTCTCTGGGTGAAGAAATATTTCCTCATCTCTGTCCTAAATGGCCTACGCCTTATTCTTAAACTGTGACCCCTGACAACTGTCATTGTATTTTTGGATTTCCTCTTTCTCAGCCCTGGAGTACGGTCCAGACCTGAAACTGTAATTCTGTTTCTTTTTCCACAGTTGCTGCTTGATCTGCTGAGTGGTTTCAATGTTTTTAGCTTTATTTGCAGATTCCAATCTCTGCAGCTTTTCAAAAATGTCAAGTTAGTTCATTTTTGATTTTCCTACTCAGATAGATTTGTCATCCTGATACAATGATTCAGTCATGTCATATACAGTGACGGAACTTCTGTGTTTTACGTTAGTCAGCAAAATCCAGCTTGGGTGCATACTTATAACACGTGCGTGCACATATGGATATGCTTTGTCTACTTGGCAGTACCAAATCTATTGTAGATAGACACAAAATACTGGAGTAACTCAGCCGGACAGACAGCATCGCTGGAGAGAAGGAATGGGCGATGTTTCGGGTCGTGACCCTTTTTCAGTCTCGACCCGATTACTGATTAGACTAATCTCACGCCACGTCCACACAAGCGACTTGGGTACAGGGATGGTGATATCCTTGGTTCTTGACATTGTCTTTCCTCTCTCCATGCTCTGCACCTCATTACAGCGAGCACCGCTCCTTCTGCGTTCAAACCAAACCCGGTGGTCCAATATAAAACGCAAAGTGCTTGAAGAACTCAGCGGATCAGGCAGCATCTGTGGAGGGAATGGACAAGCAACTTTTCGTGTCTGGATCCTTCTTACTCGCTAGAATTTAGAAGATTGAGGGGGGATCTTATAGAAACTTGCAAAATTCTTAAGGGGTTGGACAGGCTAGATGCAGGAAGATTGTTCCCGATGTTGGGGAAGTCCAGACCAAGGGGTCACAGTTTAAGGATAAGGGGGAAATCTTTTAGGACCGAGATGAAGAAAACTTTTTTCACACAGAGAGTGGTGAATCTCTGGAATTGTCTGCCGCAGAAGGTAGTTGAGGCCAGTTCATTGGCTATATTTAAGAGGGAGTTAGATGTGGCCCTTGTGGCTAAAGGGATTAGGGGTATGGAGAGAAGGCAGGAACAGAATACTGAGTTGGATGATCAGCCATGATCATATTGAATGGCGGTGCAGGCTCGAAGGGCCGAATGGCCTACTCCTGCACCTATTTTCTATGTTTCTATGTTTCAGAGGAGACGATCTAACTAACATTTGTTGTTCCCACTGGTCGGTGGTTAGGCATTATGGTGGCTAATTATTGATGAGAGAAGGAATTTTTCAATGAGATCTTTTAAATTGGTGATCTTTATTTCCAGAATTGGTTTACCTGCGTTGAAGTTGCTCAGCGTTGAAGTCAGTTCAAACGACACTATTACTGACGGGAAATGAATGCCCGTCTGGCCGATGCCTGTGAGCGAACTAATAGTTCATAAGTGATCAATCAATCAATCAGATTCATTCATCACATACACAATAGAGTGCAGTGAAATGAACTTGGGGCAGAATTGGGCCATTCAGATTGGGGGCAGAATTGGGCCATTCGGCCCATCAAGTCTACTCCGCCATTCAATCGTGGCTGATCTATCTTTCTCACTCAACCCCATCCTCCTGCCTTCGCCCCATAACCCCTGACACCCATTTATATAATGATGTCATGCGCTAGCAACGCTCAATACCGTGCGCCCTTAAATCAAAATGGCATTGTGTTGGTGTCTGGGCTGGGAGACTGCACAAGGAATTCTCTTTACAGCGAGTGGGTTCTGCATTCGGGACAGTCCCTGACCTCTCTATCTCTCTGATCGGAGACACTGGCGAACTGGAAGCGCGATCTTCAGGTTAAAACTCCAGTTTTGTTTTATTTTGGATGTCAGTGGGAGGGGAGGGGGAGGGGGTGACTGTTAGTTAGCGATACAAGCCAAGTATCGTTGCGAATCGGACGCTGTTCTCCCTGTGTTTATCGTGCGATCACTTGTTATGGCAACATCCGACATGTACGTGATGGAAGGGTTGCCCTGATTGTATTCAGCATCTATTACGCCGGGAGAGAGAAGTGGCCGCTCGCAGGACGAGTGTGGGCTGAAACGTAGCTTTGCTTTGTTTGCCTTTCACGAGCCCGAAAATGGGCTATCCGCCCGCAAGGGGTGTGAGTGTGAGTGTGAGTGTGAATGTGAGTGTGAATGTGAGTGTGGCGGCGGGTCGGTGGAGGGAGTTGCAGGGTGCGTTTAAGAGACCTGGAGAAACTGCAGTTTGTTAAACTGCATCCCAGTCAGCCCACCAAACGTGGCCAACGCCTGTTTAAAAACCTGTTCATGTTCTCCAACACTTTCCCCGGAGGCTTTAATTTAACCCAGTCCACAGTGTTAGGTTTTCTTCCCAGCCCTGAATATAACACAATCCATGTGATTTGTTTTTGGAATGAACACCTTCCACATAAGGAAGTTGGTGAAATATGAAGGTTAAATATGCGTCTCATTGGGATTGAATGGATGTGAGTTTTTTGTTGTTGTTAATATGTCTTTACCAGGAGATTGACACAAAATGCTGAAGTAACTGAGCGGGTCAGGCAGCATCTCTGGAGAGAAGGAGCGGGTGACGTTTCGGGTCGAGACCCTTGTCCAGTTTGAAGAAGGGTCTCGACCCGAAACGTCACCTATTTCCTTCCCTCCAGAGATGCTGCCTGTCCCGTCGAGTTACTCCAGCATTTGGTGTGTGTCTTCGGTGTAAACCAACATCTGCAGTTCCTTCCCTACACTCTTACGAGCACCTTGAGGTTATTGCTTCAGTATAAAACCCTGCCCTGCTATATAAAGTGCAGCCTGCTCTCCTCTTCCTCTCTGCCCTAACCCACCCACCCACCTCCTCCTTGGATGCTGTAATAAAAAACATGGGAACGCCTGATTGATAAAAGGCAGTGAAATGAAAATCTGGCCCATTGCAGATTACAAGGCAATCTAAATAGATGCACGGCAGACACAAATTGCTGGAGTAACTCAGCGGGACAAGGCAGCATCTCAGGAGAGAAGGAATGGGTGACCCTTCAAGGGTCTCGAACCGAAACGTCACCTATGTCCTTCTCTCCAGAGATGCTGCCTGTCCCGCTGAGTTACTCCAGCATTCGGTGTACACCAGAGATCAGAGAGCAGCATCTGCAGTTCCTTCCCACACTGATGCATGTTTCTTTGAAGAGCATGACGCCCCTTGTGATGGACATGAGGGACAGCCAATCGCGGTGCTAGCCAGCGGCTGATTGACGTCATCGGACCAATCAGCAGCGGCGGGAGGCGGGACTCGGAGGGGGGGGGCGGGTGATAAGTGGATACATTGTGGATACATCTTCCAGCAGCTGCTCTGTGAGTATCCATTACATTTATTCCTCAAATGCTTGGAGCTGCATCAATTTATGTGTATGATTGCATTGAAGAAAGGGTTTCATTTATAAACTATCATGGAGGCATATGCGTCTGGAATATAAATCAATCCGGTTCTCACATCGGGGTCCAACCAATGTGAGCGATCGTGTTGGCTTCTCTACTGTAAGATACCCGGGGAAATAGACAAAGCTCCGACTAGTCCATGTGTGACATTTGGGTGCCTTGTGCTTCCCCCGGCTATAGTTGTGTGTCATTCACCATTCAAATAAAGAGGGTTTTTTTTTGTCACTCCAGATCCATACAGGATGCAGAGATCAAGGTATCATCATTCACAAAAGCGTACGATCTTTTAATGAGTTTATTTTTCCCCTGTGGCTAGGAGAAGAGGAGAAAAAAAAACCCTCTCTCATCCAGTAGCCGGCTCATGTTGAGGGGATTGTCTGCTTGATTTCATTTACCTTGGCTTTCTTTGAGCAGGGAAAAATATTCTGAGTCACTGGGCCTGGATAAGGAATAAGCAGTCTGTAGACACACAGAGCGATGGACACACACACACACACACACACACAGGGATGGACACACACATATACACATACATAGGCACAGCCATACACTGTACATGTATATATATATATACACGCTCTCACACACACACATACACACACACTCGCACAAAAAGGGTCTTGACCCAAAACGTCGCCCATTCCTTTTCTCCAGAGATGCTGCCTGTCCCACTGAGTTACTCCAGCATTTTGTGTCTACCCACACACAGGGATGGACATACATACACGGACAGACACACACACACACACACACATAAACACACACACACGTATACACACACACACACACAGGTACACACACACACACACACACACACACCCACACACACACACACACACACACACACACACACACACACATACAGTGGCTTGCAAAAGTATTCATACCCCTTGAACTTTTCCACATTTTGTCACGTTACAACCACAAACGTAAATGTATTTTATTGGGATTTTATGTGATAGACCAACACAAAGTGGCGCATAATTGTGAAGTGGAAGGAAAATGATACATGGTTTTCAAATTTTTTTACAAATACAAAACTGAAAAGTGTGGCGTGCAAAAGTATTCAGCCCCATTTACTCTGATACCCCTAAATAAAATCCAGTGCAACCAATTGCCTTCAGAAGTCACCTAATTAGTAAATAGTCCACTTGTGTGTAATCTAATCTCAGTATAAATACAGCTGTTCTGTGAAGGCCTCAGAGGTTTGTTAGAGAACATTAGTGAACAAACAGCATCATGAAGCCCAAGGAACACACCAGACAGGTCAGGGATAAAGTTGTGGAGAAGTTTATAGCAGGGTTAGGTTATAAAAAAATATCCCAAGCTTTGAACATCTCACGGAGCACTGTTCAATCCATCATCCGAAAATGGAAAGAATATGGCACAACTGCAAACCTACCAAGACATGGCTGTCCACCTAAACTGATAGGCCGGGCAAGGAGAGCATTGATCAGAGAAGCAGCCATGGTAACTCTGGAGGAGCTGCAGAGATCCACAGCTCAGGTGGGAGAATCTGTCCACAGGACAACTATTAGTCGTGCACTCCACAAATCGGGCCTTTATAGAAACATAGAAATTAGGTGCAGGAGTAGGCCATTCGGCCTTTCGAGCCTGCACCGCCATTCAATATGATCATGGCTGATCATCCAACTCAGTATCATGTTACTGCCTTCTCTCGATACCCCCTGATCCCTTTAGCCACAAGGGCCACATCTAACTCCCTCTTAAATATAGCCAATTAACTGGCCTCAACTACCCTCTGTGGCAGAGAGTTCCAGAGATTCACCACTCTCTGTGTGAAAAAAGTTCTTCTCATCTCGGTTTTAAAGGATTTCCCCCTTATCCTTAAGCTGTGACCCCTTGTCCTGGACTTCCCCAACATCGGGAACAATCTTCCTGCATCTAGCCTGTCCAACCCCTTAAGAATTTTGTAAGTTTCTATAAGATCCCCTCTCAATCTCCTAAATTCTAGAGAGTATAAACCAAGTTTATCCAGTCTTTCTTCATAAGACAGTCCTGACATCCCAGGAATCAGTCTGGTGAACCTTCTCTGCACTCCCTCTATGGCAATAATGTCCTTCCTCAGATTTGGAGACCAAAACTGTACGCAATACTCCAGGTGTGGTCTCACCAAGACCCTGTACAACTGCAGTAGAACCTCCCTGCTCCTATACTCAAATCCTTTTGCTATGAAAGCCAACATACCATTCGCTTTCTTTACTGCCTGCTGCACCTGCATGCCTACCTTCAATGACTGGTGTACCATGACACCCAGGTCTCACTGCATCTCCCCCTTTCCCAATCGGCCACCATTTAGATAACAGTCTGCTTTCCCGTTTTTGCCACCAAAATGGATAACCTCACATTTATCCACATTATACTGCATCTGCCAAAAATTTGCCCACTCACCCAGCCTATCCAAGTCACCTTGCAGTCTCCTAGCATCCTCCTCACAGCTAACACTGCCCCCCAGCTTAGTGTCATCCGCAAACTTGGAGATATTGCCTTCAATTCCCTCATCCAGATCATTAATATATATTGTAAATAGCTGGGTTCCCAGCACTGAGCCTTGCGGTACCCCACTAGTCACTGCCTGCCATTGTGAAAAGGACCCGTTTACTCCTACTCTTTGCTTCCTGTTTGCCAGCCAGTTCTCTATCCACATCAATACTGAACCCCCAATGCCATGTGCTTTAAGTTTGTATACTAATCTCTTATGTGGGACCTTGTCGAAAGCCTTCTGGAAGTCCAGATACACCACATCCACTGGTTCTCCCCTATCCACGCTACTAGCTACATCCTCGAAAAATTCTTTAAGATTCGGCAGACATGATTTACCTTTCGTAAATCCATGCTGACTTTGTCCAATGATTTCACCACTTTCCAAATGTGCTGCTATCCCATCTTTAATAACTGACTCTAGCAGTTTCCCCACTACCGATGTTAGACTAACTGGTCTGTAATTCCCCGTTTCCTCTCTCCCTCCCTTCTTAAAAAGTGGGGTTACATTTGCTACCCGCCAATCCTCTGGAACTACTCCAGAATCTAAAGAGTTTTGAAAGATTATTACTAATGCATCCACTATTTCTGGAGCTACTTCCTTAAGTACTCTGGGATGCAGCCCATCTGGCCCTGGGGATTTATCGGCCTTTAATTCATTCAATTTACCCAACACCACTTCCCGACTAACCTGGATTTCACTCAGTTCCTCCAACTCCTTTGACCCGCGGTCCCCTGCTATTTCCGGCAGATTATTTATGTCTTCCTTTGTGAAGATGGAACCAAAGTAGTTATTCAATTGGTCCGCCATATCCTTGTTCCCCATGATCAACTCACCTGTTTCTGACTGCAAGGGACCTGCATTTGTTTTAACTAATCTCTTTCTTTTCACATATCTATAAAAACTTTTGCAGTCAGTTTTTATGTTCCCTGCCAGTTTTCTTTCATAATCCATTTTTCCTTTCCTAATTAAGCCCTTTGTCCTCCTCTGCTGGTCTCTGAATTTCTCCCAGTATGCTGTTTTTTCTGGCTAATTTGTATGCATCATCCTTCGCTTTGATACTATCCCTGATTTCCCTTGTTATCCACGGATGCACTACCTTCCCTGATTTATTCTTTTGCCAAACTGGGATGAACAATTTTTGTAGTTCATCCATACAGTCTTTAAATGTCTTCCATTACATATCCACCGTCAACCCTTTTAGAATTAATTGCCAGTGAATCTTGGCCAATTCACGTCTCATACCCTCAAAGTTACCTTTCTTTAAGTTCAAAACCATTGTTTCTGAATTAACAATGTCACTCTCCATCCTAATGAAGAACTCAACCATATTATGGTCACTCTTGCCCAAGGGGCCACGCACAACAAGACTGCTAACTAACCCTTCCTCATTACTCAATACCCTGTCTAAAATAGCCTGCTCTCTCGTTGGTTCCTCTACATGTTGATTTAGATAACTATCCCGCATACATTCCAAGAAATCCTCTTCCTCAGCACCCCTGCCAATTTGATTCACCCAATCCATATGTAGATTGAAGTCACCCATTATAACTGCTTTGCCTTTGTCGCACGCATTTCTAATTTCCTGTTTGATACCATCTCCAACTTCACTACTACTGTTAGGTGGCCTGTACACAACACCCACCAGCGTTTTCTGCCCCTTAGTGTTTCGCAGCTCTGCCCATACCGATTCCACATCCTCCAAACTAATGTCCGTCCTTTCCATTGCGTTAATCTCCTCTCTAATCAGCAACGCTATCCCACCTCCTTTTCCTTTCTCTCTATCCCTCCTGAATATTGAATATCCCTGGATGTTCAGCTCCCAGCCTTGATCACCCTGGAGCCATGTCTCCGTGATCCCAACTATATCATAATCATTAATGGCTATCTGCACGTTCAACTCATCCACCTTATTACGAATACTCCTTGCATTGAGACACAAAGCCTTCAGGCTTGTTTTTACAACACTCTTACCCCTTATACAGTTATGTTGAAAAGTGGCCCTTTTTGATTTTTGCCCTGGTTTTGTCTGCCTGCCGCTTACTTTTCACCTTGCTACCTATTGCTTCTACCCTCATTTTACACCCCCCTGCCTCTCTGCTCTTGTACCCATCCCCCTGGCACATTAGTTTAAATTTATGGAAGAGTAGCAAGAAGAAAACCATTGTTGAAAAAAAGCCATAAGAAGTCCCGTTTGCAGTTTGCCACAAGCCATGTGGGGGACACAGCAAACATGTGGAGGAAGGTGCTCTGGTCAGATGAGACCAAAATTGAAGTTTTTGGCCTAAATGCAAAACGCTATCTGTGGCGGAAAACTAACACTGCACATCACCCTGAACACACCATCCCCTCTGTGAAACATGGTGGTGGCAGCATCATGCTGTGGGGATGCTTTTCTTCAGCAGTGACAGGGAAGCTGGTCAGAGTTGATGGGATGGAGCCAAATACAGGGCAATCTTGGAAGAAAACCTGTTAGAGTCTGCAAAAGACTTGAGACTGGGGCGGAGGTTCACCTTCCAGCAGGACAACGACCCTAAACATACAGCCAGAGCTACAATGGAATGGTTTAGATCAAAGCATATTCATGTGTTAGAATGGCCCAGTCAAAGTCCAGACCTAAATCCAATTGAGAATCTCTGGCAAGACTTGAAAATTGCTGTTCACAGACGCTCTCCATCCAATCTGACTGAGCTTGAGCTATTTTGCAAAGAAGAATGGGCAAACATTTCAGTCTCTAGATGTGCAAAGCTGATAGAGCCATACCCCAAAAGACTTGCAGCTGTAATTGCAGCGAAAGGTGGTTCTACAAAGTATTAACTCAGGGGGGCTGAATACTTTTGCATGCTACACTGTTCAGTTTTTTATTTGTAAAAAAATTTGAAAACCATGTATCATTTTCCTTCCACTTCAAACTTATGCAACACTTTGTGTTGGTCTATCACATAAAATCCCAATAAAATACATTTACGTTTGTGGTTGTAACGTGACAAAATGTGGAACGTTTCAAGGGGTATGAATACTTTTGCAAGCCACTGTATATATTATATATATATATATACACACACATACATACATACACACATATAGATGGACACAGACACGGACCCACACACATATATATATATACACACACCAAACACCACACACCCTGAAACGTCATCCATCCATCCCCGTCACAGATGCTGCCTGACCCGCTGTGTTCCTTCATCACTTTCCTTTTGGTGGAAATAGCAGCAGCCAGCACCTGTGAAGAGAGAAACACATCAGAATTCCTGAAAGTAGCATCATGGTCAACATAAGTATCGTGGGCCGAAGGGCCTGTTTATGTGCTGTACGGCTCTGTATTCTATTTCTCGTCATAGTCCATACTTCAGGGAAACAGGCCTTTAAGCCCAACTTGCCCACACCGACCATAATTTCCCATCTACATTAATCTCACCTGCCTGCACTTGGCCAATATCCCTCCAAGTCTTTCCTGTTCATCTACCTGTCATAAGGTCACAAGGCCATAGGTGATACGAGCAGAATGAGGCCATTTGGCCCATCACGTCTACACCGCCATTTAATCATGGCTGATCTATCTCTCCCTCCTAACCCCATTCTCCTATCTTCCCCCCATATCCCCTGACACCCGTACTAATCAAGAATGCTTTAAAAATATCCATTGACTTGGCCTCCACATCCTTCTGTGGCAAAGGATTCCACAGATTGATCTACCTCTCCCTCCTAACCCCATTCTCCTATCTTCCACCCATATCCCCTGACACCCGTACTAATCAAGAATGCTTTAAAAATATCCATTGACTTGGCCTCCACATCCTTCTGCGGCAAAGGATTCCACAGATTCACCACCCTCTTAGACTAACGAAATTCCACTTCATCTCCTTCCTAAAAGAACGTCCTTTAATTCTGAGGCTGTGACCTCTAGTTCTAGACTCTCCTACTGGTGGAAACATTCTCTCCACATTCACTCTATCCAAGCCTTTTACTATTCTGTATGTTTCAATGAGGTCCGCCCTCATTATTCCAAACTGCAGCGAGGACAGGCCCAGTGCCGTCAAACGCTCACCATAGGTTAACCCACTCATTCCTGGGATCATTCTTGTAAACCTTGTCTGGACCCTCTACAGGGCCAGCACATCCTTCCTCAGATTTGGTGCCTAAAATTGCTCACAATACTCCAAAAGCAGCCTGACCAGCACCATATAGAGCCTCAGCATCACATCCCTGTCCAAATACCTTATAAATGTTGTTATAGTACCTTCCCCTATAACAACTACCTCCTCTGGCAGCTCGTTCCACATGCCACCACCCTCTGTATGAAAAAGTCGCCCCTTGTGTTCCTATTAAATCTTTCCCCCCCTTCTCACCCTACACCCTATGCCTTCTAGTTCTTGATGCCTTTATTCTGGGTAAAAGGCTGTGTTTTTACCCTATCCATTCCCCTCGTGATCTTAGACACCTCTAAATGCGGGACAAGGTACTGGGACCGGGGAAAAGGGAATCAAAGGGTGGATCAGAGATTGGGTGGAGAGGTTGACTGACATAATTGGGGAGTTGAAGTATTGTGAATAATCTTAACAATATCTTCCTGGTTACCTATTACCAGAGTCGCATGTTTTGTTTACATAAAACCTGGAAATTTCAGTCTAGTTCCTCGTCAACAAGGATCCCAATCACTATATACCTCTGCCTTGGGGTAGACTGACTCCCCGCCCCAATCTTTGCACATCCCCAATCCTTGCCACTCATCACTTCAATTTCATGTTTCATGTGTTTGATCTTTTTATGGCTGTTGGCAGATCAATTTCCCTCCTGGGATAAATATAGTTCTATCGTATCATATCGTATACAGTTTGTCAGCAACAAATTTATTCATAAAATGCTTTAACTCGGATGAAAAATATTTCTCTTGGCTTTACAGAAATGCAATGATTAGAAATGGACTCCAACATAAGCATGAGGTTTAGTAAGACAAGGAGAATTTGCTGTTAAATTGAAGTAAAGTAAAATTTTTGCCGAGCCTTTAATGATATGAGGAAATCACGTGTTAAATTCTTTTTGGAGTGCAATTCCTGTGATTTTGTGGGAAATGAGGCAGCTAAACACAATACAACAAATTCCCACAAACAGCAAAGGCACTGCCCCGACCTTGCCCCTTGCATCTACTCAGCCCCCGAACCTGTCCCGTAGTTTACGATGATCGTAGCTGATCTCCCCCTGGTCTCATTTCCTCTTCTGAACCAGTCCAGGTGTGGCACGGTGGTGCAGTGGTAGACTTGCTGCCTCACAGCGCCAGAGACCCGGGTTCGATCCCGACTGTCTGTACGCAGTTTGTACGTTTCTCCCCGTGACTGTGTGAGTTTTCTCCGTGTGCTCCGGTTTCCTCCCACACTCCAAAGACGTCAAGGTTTGTAGGTTATTTGCTTTGGTTAAATCGTAACTGGTCCCTAGTTTGTAGGATAGAGTTAGTGTACACGGTGACCGTTGGTCGGCGCGGCACAGGGTGATCGCTGGTCGGCGCGGTGGGCTGAAGGGCCTCGTTCCGCGCTGTATCTCTAAAGTCTAAAGTACACCATCACCCACAATTCCCTAACAAAACACAGAGTGCTGGGGGAACTAGAGCAGGTCAGGCAGCATACGGGGAGGGAACGGACAGTCAACGTTTTGGGTCAAGAGCCTTATTCAAACAGCCCGATCCGAAACGAAAACAAGGGGGAAAAAAAAGTTTTGGTTTATTGTCACTGTTCAGAGTTTAGTCTCGATTAGAGATACAGCGCGGAAACACCTGGAGAAAACTCACGTGGTCACAGGGAGATCGTGCAAACTCCATGCACACAGCACCAGGCATGGTTAGGATCGAACTCAGTGCCCTGGCGCTGGAACTCAGCAAATCTGCAGCTGCGTGACTGTGCCGTCCCAAACCGCAAACGATATGATATGATGGAACTCTATTTATCCCAGGAGGGAAATGTATCTTCCAATTTACAGTCATAAAACACAAGATACATTAAATATGAAATTAAAGTGACGAGTGGAAAGGATTGGGGATGTGCAAAGATTTTTTTTTGGGGGGGGGGGAGGAGTCAGTACGGCTTTGTAATGGGAAGGGGGTGGGGGAATCGGAGCACCCAGAGGAATACCCATGCAGTCACACGGAAAACATGCAAACAGCACCAGGCATGGTTAGGATCCACCTCAGGTCTCTGGAACTGTAAGGCAGCAACTCTACCGCTGCGCCACCGTGCCGCCCCTGATGTTCTCTGTTCTATGATTTCCCAGCCAGAAAGAGCTGAGAAATAGCAAGGCAGTGTTGCCGGTGGTGCTGCCAGCTCAGGTTTGAGTGCCAGCCGACCAGGATCGATGCTGAGGAGATCAGCTTCTCTCCCGTGGGGGAGGGCAACCTTGCAGGGCTTGCTCTCTGCCGCACGAGGTGACGAGCCAAGGGCAAGGCTGCTCGTTGCTGTTGATTTCCTGTCTTTGTCGATTGGCTGGTGCTGTGCAGATGGATGGCGCACATCTCCCACTGTTAATCGATGAGGAGCACGTTCTCTCAGGAACAACACTTCACATTTCGCTTGGGCAGCTTACACCCCAGCGGTATGAACATAGACTTCTCGAACTTCAAGAAACTCTTACTTTCCCTCTCTCTCCATCCCTCCCCCTTCCCAGTTCTCCGACTAGTCTGACTGTCCTCGATTACATTTTATCTCTGTTTGCTTTGTTGTTAGCTTATCTGAGCTAACAATGATCTATTCTACATTTCCCTTGATCACCATCCCCTTTTGTCTAGTTTTCACACCTTGCACTTCCTTATCTATGTATCTCCCTCTCCCCTGACTCAGTCTGAAGAAGGGTCTTGTCCTGAAACGTCACCCATTCCTTCTCTCCAGAGATGCTGACTGTCTCGCTGAGTCACTCCAGCGTTTTGTGTCCATCTTATGTACTTCCAGTGATCAGTCTCGAGTCGATTCTCCCATCAACATCTTCAGAACTGACTTGATGTGTGACACAAGGCAACCATTTTCCCAGGGCAATTTCTTGGCTCTGAAACTCTTTGGGATATCGGGAAGGTGCCATTAAATATGGAGAAAGTGGTTAGGAAAGCAGCTCGTGACTTGGACTTATTGATACTATAAGGAGGAAGGAGACACAAGAGACTGCAGCTGCTGTAATCTTGAGCAAAAGACAAAGTCCTGGAGGAACTCGGTAGCTCAGGCAGCAACTGTGGATGGACAGGTGATGTTTCAGGTTGGGATGCTTCTTCAGACTGGAATTGGGGGAGGGAATGTAGAGGAAGGGACTGCAGATGCTGGTATAAATCGACATTAGACACAAAATGCTGGAGTAACTCAACGGGACAGGCAGCATCTCTGGAGAAAAGGAATGGGTGACGTTTCGGGTTGAGACCCTTCTTCAGACTGAGAGTCAGGGGTCACTATTTATCTATTGGGGGAGGGAAAGCAGGAAGAGAGAGGTGGGGGCAGGACAGAGTCTGGCAAGTGATAGGTGGATACAGGTGAGGATGTTTGATAGGTAGGTGGGGTAAGTGACAGTGGTTGGAGGCACAAGGGTTTCGGATAAGAAGAGAAGTGTAAAGCTGGAGGAAAGGGTGGAGATGGGATGGGAGGGAGGGAGGGAGGGAGGGAGGGATGGGAACGAGGGGAGTTAAAAGGGAAGTATGACCCTAACCATTCCCTCCATACTTAATGGCACCTTCCCGATATCCCAAAGACTTCCACAACCAGGATTTACTCTGGAAAAAATGGTTGCAATGTGTCACACGTCAAGGAGGGAGGGGTGGGGGTGGGGAGGGGTAGGAAAATGTTTCTACTGGAACTAAGAAAAGCAATTCCATGGATATATTGTGCATGAAGGTGTTCTGAAAAGATTGTCACTAGTGCGGCAGAAACACAAGTCAGCCGGCACTTGGCAACCGGGGAGAAGGGAGACCCTGCAGCTGGAAAAAATATACTGAAGGACGCAAGTGGCCTTGAAACGTCAGACTGGAATTGAAGTCTCTGCTGATGTGCCAGGTGTTTGGAGAATAACCACGCTCTCAGCCATATACAACGCAATTGTAACCCAAGGAGCTGGAGGAGGAACAGAGTCTCTTGTAAAACACGCAGGGTAAAGGGGCAGGCAACTTCCAAATGTTGTGCATTCATAAGGTCAGAAGAGATAGGTGTAGAATTAGGCCATTCGGCCCATCAAGTCTACTCCGCCACTCAATCCCTATCACTCCCTCCTAACCCCATTCTCCCCTAACCTCTGACACCCGTACCAATCAAGAATCTATCGATCTCTGACCTGGCCGTCATAGGCTTCTGTGGCAAAAAAATCCACAGATTGACCACAGACGGAGAAAGTCGCATTAATCGTGGATTAATCGTGGATTGTACATTTGTTTCGGGGCGGGGGGGAGGGGGGGGTTTGATAGACAGCTGGTTGGAACAAAAGCCAGAGATAAGCAAGGAAGGTGTGAGACGGGTACCTAGAATGTTCATACCATTGAGTTGTAAGCTATCCAAGTTGAATATGAGGTGCTGCTCCTTCAAATTGCGTGTGGCCTCACTCTGGCCTTGGGGGAGGTGCAGAACAGAAAGGTCAGTGTGGGAATGGGAAGGGGAGTTAGAATGGTCAGCAACAGGGAGATCTAACAGACCTTGGTGGACCAAGCGCAAGTGTTCAGTGAAACGCTCGCCGAGTCTATGCTTGGTCTCGCTGATGTACAAGAGGCCCACCGTGAACAGCAGATGCAGTGCATGAGGTGTACATGAACCTCTGCCTCACCTGGAAGGACTGATGTGAATCCTGGATGGATGCGAGGGGAGGAAGGTCTGGGGCAGGTCTGGGCTGGTTGAATGAAGGCAGAGGTTCATGTGGCCTTTCCCCCCTACTCCTAATCCAGTCACATACATGCACAGGTACATTCCCCTCCCTTTAGCCATGCCTATAGGTTGTTCAAGTGATATGTGAGTGTGTAGGAAGGAACTGCGGATGCTGATTTAAACCAAAGATAGACACAAAATGCTGGAGTAACTCAGCAGGACAGGCAGCATCACTGGAGAGAAGGAATGGGTGACGTTTCAGGTCGAGACCCTCCTTCAGACTGATGTCAGGAGGGAGGGAGATAGATAAGGAAGGGTAAGGTGTGAACATAGGACAAAGGGAATGGAGATCAAGAAACGTGTGGAATAGATCATTGTTAGCTGGTAGAAGGTAACAACAAAGCAAACAGAAATAAAATGTAGTCGAAGACAGTAAGACAGGTCGGAGAACTGGGAAAGGGGAGGGATGGAGAGAGAGAGAGAAAGCAAGAGTTAATTGAAGTTAGAGGGGCCAATGTTCATGCCGCTGGGTTGTAAGATTCCCAAGTGAAATATGAAGTGCTGTTCGTCCAATTTGCGCTGCGTCTCACTCTTTCTTTGTCCCTGCTCCTGTCGAGCACGAGATACAGAAGCTTGAAATGGCGCACCACCAGGCTGAGGATCCCCTCTATTATCAGGTCTTACCATAAGCTAGGCTACTGTCCGGTTCACCTCTACCCCATAGCGGACATTGCACTTTGTCTCTGTAAATTGATGTGCAGCAATGGTTAGAACTATGTTCTGCACTCTGTATCTTTCCCCTTGCTCTACCCATTGTACTTGAGATATATATATATATGATTATTTGATTTGATTGTATGGCATGCAAAACAATGCTTTTCACACGAGCTGGACTGTCCCTCTTTTACTCTCCCTCTCCTCTCGCTCTCTCCGTCTCTGTCTTGTTTCTCTCTCTCTCTTCTTTCTTCTCTCTCTCTCCCCCTCTCTTCCCTCTCTCTCCTCTCTCTCTCTCCTCTCCCCCTCCCCCCCCCCCCTCTCTCTCCCCCTCTCTCTCCCTCCCTCCTCTCTCCTCCCTCTCTCCCCCTCTCCCTCTCCCTCTCTCTCTCTCTCTCTCTCTCTCTCTCTCCCTCTCCCTCTCTCCCTCTCCTCCTCTCTCTCCTCCCCTCTCTCCCTCTCCCCCTCTCTCTCTCTCTCTCTCTCTCCCCTCTCTCTCTCCCCCTCTCTCTCTCTCTCTCTCTCCCCCTCTCCCTCCCCTCTCCCCCCTCCCCCTCTCTCCCTCTCTCTCCCTCCCTCTCTCTCCCCCTCTCTCTCCCCCTCTCCCCCTCTCTCCTCTCTCCCTCTCCCCTCTCTTCCTCCACTCTCTCTCCTTTCTTTCAGCGCACAGTCTTCCTGTATCACCTTCTGACCATCGTTCTTTGCCCAGAATGTGTCCTAATCTCTGTAAATCTCTGGCCAGATGTTCTGCCAGACCCGTCTGTATCCAATGAGGGCACTTTGTTTTGTGGTTGCCCATTTTGAATAAAATAATTTAATCCAAACTGTAGATTCCTCCAGCTTGAAACCTTTCCTTCTCACTGACGCGATTTAATTGCCCTTTTTCTTCTGAGTTCAGAACCAGCAGACTGACATCATGCCTGTTAACAAACCTCGCATAGTCTTATTAGAGCAGAGAGCTATACAGCATGGCAAGTGCATAAGATCAGTTTTTGGGGAAGAATTAGGCCATTCGGCCCATCAAATCTACTCCGCCATTTAATCATGGCTGATCTATCTTTCCTCTCAACCCCATTCCCTTGTCTTCTCCCCATAATCCTTGACACCATTACTAATCAAGGATCTGTCAATCTCCGCTTGAACATTTTTGGATTACGATATGCAGATGCCTCTTATAAAAATGTATTTAAAAAAAAAAAGAAAAATTGGCCTCCACAGCCATCCGTGGCAATGAATTCCACAGATTCGCCACCCTCTGACTAAAGAAATTTCTCCTCATCTCCTTTCCAAAGGTACATCCTTTAGTTTTGAGCCCACGCCGTCTGGTGCTAAACTCTCCCATTAGTGGAAACATCCACTCTATCCAGGCCTTTCACTATTTGGTAAGTTTCAATAAGGTTCCCCCTTCCCTTCATCCTTTTAAACTCCGGCGAGTACAGGCCCAGTGCAGTCAAACACTCATCATATGTTAACCCAATCATCCCTGGGATCATCCTCTTAAACCTCCTCTGGACCCTCCCCAATGCCAGCACATCCTTCCTCAGATATGGTGCCCAAAACGGCTCGCAGTTTATGTGTCCTTGGCCTAACTCGTCCATGCTGGCTGAGTTGACTAATCGAACAGGTCCTACTTGCCTGTCCCTGGCCCATATCCCTTCAAACCTCCCCTATCCGTGAACCATGAATCAAAGTGTCTTTTAAAATGCCGCAACAGTCTCCACCCACTCTGGCAGCTCATTCCGTGTATGCACTACCCTCTGAGTGACAAAGTTCCCCTCGGCTTCCTTTTAAATCTGACCCCTCTCACCTTAAATATTTACCCTTTAGTTTTAGACTCCCTCCCCTACACTGGAGAAAGAACTGTAGCGATTCACCTTATCTATGCCCCTGATGTTTTTATAAACCTCTATATGGTCGCCCTCAGCCTTCTACATCAGGCCTAGTAACTTCAGGCCTAGTAACTTCCTCGAAATATCTTTTGTGTAGGAGAGAACTGTAGATACTGGTTTAAATCGAAGATAGACACAAAATGCTGGTGTAACTCTGCGGGACAGGCAGCATCTCTGGAGAGAAGGAATGGGTGACGTTTTCGGGTCCAGACCCTTCTTCAGACTTGATTTTTTGCACACTCTGCAGTTTAATGACATACTTCCCACAGCAGGATTATTTAATTGTTAATCATTCGTAAGACTAAAATCACCGGACAATGGCACTCTGTTGCAAGCTCCTTATGATCACACAAACAGAATTATTCAGAAGGTGGGATCAGAAGGGATTGTGACGGGGAGGCAGCGTAGCTTCTTGAGCCCACGCTGGCACTCATGGTCGATTGATGTTGTATCCTGAGTCCTTCTTATACTCCTGGGATCGAGATGCATAGGGAGCAAATTAATCAATGAACCCCTTTCCTGCATTAAAATATCATGGGCTGTTGAGTGTTCTAACTCCACACTCCCATCTATGTCCATATCCCCTAACACCATTGACAAAACTGAAATCACATCGATGGAGCGGGTAGTGCTGCTGCCTCTTGGATCCAGGGACCAAAGTCCGACCCTGACATCTCTGAGACCACGTGGGCATCCCCTTAGCTTCTCTGGATTTCTCCCACATCCCAATGACGTGCAGATCACAAAAGATAGGCGTAGAATTAGACCATTCGGCCCATCAAGTCTACTCCGCTATTCAATCATGGCTGATTCTATCTCTCCCTCCCAACCCCATTCTCCTGCCTTCTCCCTATAATCTCTGACACCTGGACTCATCAAGAATCTATCTATCTCTGCCTTAAAAACATCAACTGAAGGTTTACAGACAGGTGACAACCGCTATAAGTTACCCTAGCTGTAAATGTCAGTCAAAAGAATCAAGAGGGGTAACGATGGAAAGGTGAGAGAGAGTAGAAAAATCCAAGGCCTACAATTAGTATACAGAGGGAGAATGGGAATGATAGAACTGCCCACCAGGCAGATAGAGGGCCAAATGGCCTCCTGTGTATTATTACAGGTACAGAAGCCTAAAGTCCAACACCACCAGGTTCAGGAATAGTTACTTTCCGACAACTATCATGTTCTTGAACCGACCTGCCCATCCCTAATCCTACCTCGGCAGAAGAACACAACCAACAACTTCTTGAGCTACCAGGGATTATTTTTCTAACTTGGTTTTGCACCAGGGGTGTTAATTTTGTGCAGTCTTTTTCCTTTCATTGTTTTGCTGGATTGACGCAGAATAATACGCAGAAGGAGGCCATTTGATTCTTAGATTAGAGTTTAGAAATACAATAGACAATAGACAATAGGTGCAGGAGTAGGCCATTCGGCCCTTCGAGCCAGCACCGCCATTCAATGTGATCATGGCTGATCATCCACAATCAGTTTCCCGTTCCTGCCTTCTCTCCATATCCCTTGACTCCGCTATCTTTATGAGCTCCATCTAACTCTTGAAAGCATCCAGAGAATCGGCCTCCACTGCCTTCTGAGGCAGAGAATTACACAGATTCACAACTCTCTGGGTGAAAACGTTTTTCCTCATCTCCATTCTAAATAGCCTACCCCTTATTCTTAAACAGTGGCCCCTGGTTCTGGACTCCCCCAACATCAGGAACGTTTCCTGCGTCTAGCATGTCCAATCCCTTAATAATCTTATATGTTTCAATAAGATTCCCTCTCGTCCTTCTAAATTCCAGTGTATACAAGCCCAGTCGCTCCATTCTTTCAACATATCACTCTCCCTCCCTCTCCCTTCACATTCAATGTGATCATGGCTGATCATCCACAATCAATACCCCGTTCCTGCCTTCTCCCCATATCCCCTGATTCCGCTATTTTTAAGAGCCCTATAGAAACATAGAAACATAGAAACATAGAAATTAGGTGCAGGAGTAGGCCATTCGGCCCTTCGAGCCTGCACCGCCATTCAATATGATCATGGCTGATCATCCAACTCAGTATCCCGTACCTGCCTTCTCTCCATACCCTCTGATCCCCTTAGCCACAAGGGCCACATCTAACTCCCTCTTAAATATAGCCAATGAACTGGCCTCAATTACCCTCTGTGGCAGAGAGTTCCAGAGATTCACCACTCTCTGCGTGAAAAAAGTTCTTCTCATCTCGGTTTTAAAGGATTTCCCCTTTATCCTTGAGCTGTGACCCCTTGTCCTGGACTTCCCTAACATCGGGAACAATCTACCTGCATCTAGCCTGTCCAACCCCTTAAGAATTTTGTAAGTTTCTATAAGATCCCCTCTCAATCTTCTAAATTCTAGAGAGTATAAACCAAGTCTATCCAGTCTTTCTTCATAAGACAGTCCTGACATCCCAGGAATCAGTCTGATGAACCGTCTCTGCACTCCCTCTATGGCAATAATGTCCTTCCTCAGATTTGGAGACCAACACTGTACGCAATACTCCAGGTGTGGTCTCACCAAGACCCTGTACAACTGCAGTAGAACCTCTCTGCTCCTATACTCAAATCCTTTTGCAATGAAAGCTAACATACCATTCGCTTTCTTTACTGCCTGCTGCACCTGCATGCCTACCTTCAATGACTGGTGTACCATGACACCCAGGTCTCGCTGCTTCTCCCCCTTTCCCAATCGGCCACCATTTAGATAATAGTCTGCTTTCCTGTTTTTGCCACCAAAATGGATAACCTCACATTTATCCACATTATACTGCATCTGCCAAACATTTGCCCACTCACCCAGCCTATCCAAGTCACCCTGCAGTCTCCTAGCATCCTCCTCACAGCTAACACTGCCCCCCAGCTTAGTGTCAACCGCAAACTTGGAGATATTGCCTTCAATTCCCTCATCCAGTTCATTAATATATATTGTAAATAGCTGGGGTCCCAGTACTGAGCCTTGGGGTACCCCACTAGTCACTGCCTGCCATTGTGAAAAGGACCCGTTTACTCCTACTCTTTGCTTCCTGTTTGCCAGCCAGTTCTCTATCCACATCAATACTGAACCCCCAATGCCTTGTGCTTTAAGTTTGTATACTAATCTCTTATGTGGGACCTTGTCGAAAGCCTTCTGGAAGTCCAGATACACCACATCCACTGGTTCTCCCCTATCCACGCTACTAGTTACATCCTCGAAAAATTCTATAAGATTCGTCAGACATGATTTACCTTTCGTAAATCCATGCTGACTTTGGCCAATGATTTCACCACTTTCCAAATGTGCTGCTATCCCATCTTTAATAACTGACTCTAGCAGTTTCCCCACTACCGATGTTAGACTAACTGGTCTGTAATTCCCCTTCTCTCTCCCTCCCTTCTTAAAAACTGGGGTTACGTTTGCTACCCGCCAATCTTCAGGAACTACTCCAGAATCTAAAGAGTTTTGAAAGATTATTACTAATGCATCCACTATTTCTGGAGCTACTTCCTTAAGTACTCTGGGATGCAGCCTATCTGGCCCTGTGGATTTATCGGCCTTTAATCCATTCAATTTACCCAACACCACTTCCCGACTAACCTGGATTTCACTCAATTCCTCCAAATCCTTTGTCCCCTGCTATTTCCGGCAAATTATTTATGTCTTCCTTAGTGAAGACGGAACCAAAGTAGTTATTCAATTGGTCCGCCATATCCTTGTTCCCCTATCTAGCTCTTTCTTGAAAGCATCCAGAGAACCCGCCTCCACCGCCCTCTGAGGCAGAGAATTCCACACACACCACTCTCTGTGAGAAAAAGTGTTTCCTCGTCTCTAAATGGTTTACTCCTTATTCTTAAACTGTGGCCCTTCGCAGGCCCCACCGAGTCCGCACCGCCCTGCGATCCCCGCACATTCGCGCTATCCTACAGACACTCAGAACGATTTTTACACTTATACCAAACTAATCAACCTACAAACCTGTACGTCTTTGGAGTGTGGGAGGAAACCGGAGCACCCGGAGGAAACCCACGCAGTTCACGGGGAAAATGTACAAACTCCGTACAGACAGCACCCGTAGTCAGGATCGAACCCGGGTCTCTGGCGCCGTGAGGCAGCAACTCTACCACTGCGCCACCGTGGTGCCCGATTCTGTTGACCATAAGACACAGGAGCAGAATTAGTACATATGACCCACTAAATCTACTCCACCGTCCTCTCATGGCTGATCTAACTTTCCCTCTCACTCCATTCTCCTGCCTTTCCCCCGTTACCTTTGACACCTTTAAAACTGACGGGTGGCACAGTAGTACAGCGGTAGAGTTGCTGCCCCACAGCGCCAGAGACCCGGGTTCCACCCTGACTGTGGGTGCTGTCTGCCTGTGCAGAGTTGAGCACATGGGATCTGTCCGGGTGCTCCGGTTTCCTCCCACATTCCAAAACGCGCAGGTTTGTAGGTGAATTTGCTTCTTTAATTTGCCCCCAGTGTGTAGTATGCGAAAGTAGGATAACATAGAACTATAGTGAACTGGTGATCGATGGTTGGGGTAGACTTGGTGTGTTAAAGGACCAGCTTCCATGTTGTATCTTTAGCTAAACTAAACTAAATTAATCATGAACATAGCAATCTCCACTGTAAAAATACCCAAATGACTTAAGGGCCTGTCCCACTTGGTGAGTTTTTCGGCAACTGCCGGCATCATTGACTGACGTATCAGGTCACCGAAAAACACGCGGCGCGATGCGTCGGTGATGTGGCGTGATGACGTATGACGCGCGGTGATGCAACAGTTTTGTTTGTCGCTGCTGGATTTTAAAATGTTCAAAATCTTTTGTCGACACTGATATGACATCGGCAGTAGTCAAAAAAATCGCCAAGTGGGACAGGCCCTTAGTCTAGTCTCCACTTGGCTGCGGCAATGAATTCCACAAAATTACCACCCTCTGGCTAAGGAAATTCCTTCTCCGATCCATTCTATACGTAACAACTTGTTTCTCTCCAGCGTGGGTGGCACGGTGGCGCAGCGGTAGAGTTGCTGCCTTAAGGGCCTGTCCCACTTTCACGACTTAATTCACGGCCGTTTTTACTCGTGGACATTTTTCATCATGTTAGAAAAACGCCCCGACCTACTTGATGCCACGAGTACGTACGCCTAGCATCACGACCTACCTACGACCTACCTACAACCTCCTACGACCTTGTGACGACCATACTGCGAGTATGAGTCAAGGGCAAACTCGGCTGAGGTCGTGAATTAGGTAGTGAATGTGGGACACGCCCTTTACAGCGCCAGAGACCCGGGTTTGATCCTGACTAGGCATGCTGTCTGTGCGGAGTTTGTACGATCTCCCTGTGACCGCGTGGGGTTTTCTCCGGGTGCTCCGGTTTCCTCCCACACTCCAAAAACGTACAGGTTTATCTGTTAATTGGTTTCAGTAAAAATTATAAATCGTCCCTAGTATGTAGGATAGTGCAGTGTACGGGGATTGCTGGTCGGCGCAGACTCAGTGGACTGTACCTCGAAAGTCTAAAGGTGTAGTCTAAATGTGTAGGAAGGAACTGCAGGTGCAAGTTTACACCAAAGATAGAGACACAAATGCTGAAGTAACCCCTCACACCCCTCACAGAAGGGAAGGGATATTAACACAGGCTGGCTACTTGTGTGGCTATGATGCTTGGTTTAAGGATATCCACTGGTCTGGCACCACCGAGGTTCATATCAATGTAGGAAGGAACTGCAGATGCTGGTTTAAGCCGAAGACAGTCACAAAAGCTGGAGTAACTCAGCGGGACGGGCAGCATCTCTGGAGAGAAGGAATGGGTGATGTTTCGGGTCTACAAACACAAACCCATTTTGCTGAAATCTCGCTTGTTTTCCACAGTCGCAAAGAGCGAAAGCAACAGAGGAGGGCGGAGTGGAGCGTGTCCCTGTGATGGAGAGCGGAATGCAGCTGCTGAACCGTGACGGGCACAGCATCTCGCACAACTCCAAGCGGCACTACCACGATGCCTTCGTCTCCATGAACCGCATGAGGCAGCGCGGACTGCTGTGCGACATCGTGCTGCACGTGGGTAACAAGGAAATCAAGGGCCACAAACTGGTGCTAGCCTCCTGCAGCCCTTACTTCCACGCCATGTTTACCAGTAAGTCGCCATGTTTGTTGGTGGGGGGGTGTTGGCTTTGCATGGCATTTAACTGCCCATCCCTAGCGGAGACCGTGGTGGTGAGTGGCCGCCTTCAACCACTTGAGGGGTGTGGGTTTACCCATAATATTCGCTAAGGAGGGAGTTGTTACAAGGATGTTGCCCGGACTCGAACGATGTGGAAAGGTTGGGTGGGCTAAGACTATATAGAATAGAATAGAATGCCTTTTATTGGCATTCAAACAGACAAGGTTTGAACGAAATTTCATTCCTGCAATCATGACATTACAAAAAAAAAAAAAAACCAAGACACACACTTAACACAATTTACACAAACATCCATCACAGTGAATCTCCAACACCTCCTCACTGTGATGGAAGGCAAAAGTCTTATCTCTTCCCATTGTTCTTCTCCTGCGGTCCAGCAGTCCAACTGCAGCGTCGAGGTGATTGGCGCTCACAATGTTAAAGCCCCCGGCGGGCGATGGTAAGTCCTGCGGCCGTTTAAGCCGCACCGGGGCGAAGTTAGGCCCCGCTCCGAGTCCTTTAAACCCCGCGATTCCGGCGGGAGAAGTTGCCGTTTGCGGGATCTCCGGAAAGCGGTCTCCCTCAGGAGGGCAGGAGGCTGATGCGCTGTTTGGTGGACCCCGTTGCTCCTCCTGTGCGGCGCCACCTGCTGCACGGGAGCAGCAACGGGTCCTCCCATCCCACACAGTCCAAACCAAAGATCCTATAGCAGAGCAAGATGGGTTACTCTCACGCAAAGGTGTAGTACGCTCATGGGCGGATTCATGGGTGATTTTATGACTCATTTTAGCAACCAGCCCCCGCCATCTTGTTCCGCCATCTTGCTCAGCCATCTCGCTTCCGGCCAAAGATTGGATCCGCAGCGGGGAGAGGGAGTGCGGGCCCGGGGCAGCAGGAGAGGGAGTGTGGGGTCCGGGGCAGCGGGAGAGGGAGTGTGGGGTCCGGGGCAGTGGGAGAGGAAGAGCGGGGAGAGGGGGGAGACATTGTAGCGTGGAGGCAGGCGAGGGAGTGCCGGGGGGTGGGGGGGGGGGGGATAAGGCCTAGTATGTGTGAAGTTGCGGGGAGGTTTACAATGTTTCTTATTTAATGTCCCTTGTCTAGTCTGAAATAAAGTTCATTATTGGATCAGAAGAAATATAATTCTGTGTGTTATATGATTATATAGATTTATATAATTTTCATGTATGTGTGTTTATAAACATTTTATTCTTTAACAAGAATTAACAGAATTATGAATCTGACCCTATATCACACACAAAAACTTTCCCCGCAATGTCAATTACCCTGCGAGTCGGGTCGGTTCCGGTTACCACAAAATCAACTCAAACATTGCTTATGAGCCATTTAAAAAGAAATGATTTAAAAAACATTAAAAAAGGCAATTACCAGAGTCAAATTTTATTCTTGACAAGAAGTTTGAACTGACAGATTTATGAATCTAACCCACACAAACTGTTGCCCCGCAACATTGATTACACTGCGAGTTGGGTCGGGTTAGGTAGGCTCAGGTTACTAAAATGGGCGGGGAAAAATGCCCAGGATCCCCTCCATAGCGTACTACACGTCAGCCCATTGCATTTAGCAGGAGTAGCCTATCTTGCTCTGCTATAGGATCTTTGGTCCAAACATCACAGCTGATGAGTGATCTTCCCAAGGTTGGGTAAAAGATTCTATGCATTCACTCTATAAATGGGATGATATATATAAATTATGTATATGATAGATGACAAGGTGATTTATAGATGATCTCCTCACGATCATGTACACCTCCATATAATATAATGAGGGGAATAGATAGGGTGTGTACACAGTCTTTTACCATGGGTTTGGGAATCAGCAACCAGGAGACTATAGGTTTAAGGTGAGAGGAACAAGATTTCATAGGAACCAGAGGGGCATTTTTTACACACAAAGGGTGGTGGGTATATGGAACGAGCTGCCACAGGTGGTAGTTGGGGCAAGTACTATAATAACATTGAAAAGATACTTGGACAGATAAACGGATAGGAACGTTTCAAAGGTTGAAAGAAGGAAGGAGGGGTAGAGATGGGGAAGGGGAGGGGGAGAGGGGAAGAGAGATACAGAGAGAATGTGCTAGGGAGTGGGAGGGAGAGAGAGAGAGACAGGGATGGAGAAGGGGTGAAGGGAGAGGGAGGGAGAGTAATATGTTGAAAGAATATAGCGACTGGGCTTGTATACGCTGGAATTTAGAAGGACGAGAGGGGATCTTATTGAAACATATAAGATTATTAAGGGATTGGACATGCTAGATGCAGGAAACGTTCCTGATGTTGGGGGAGTCCAGAACCAGGGGCCACTGTTTAAGAATAAAGGGTAGGCCATTTAGAATGGAGATGAGGAAAAACGTTTTCACCCAGAGAGTTGTGAATCTGTGTAATTCTCTGCCTCAGAAGGCAGTGGAGGCCGATTCTCTGGATGCTTTCAAGAGTTAGCTAGGGCTCTTAAAGATAGCAGAGTCAAGGGATATGGAGAGAAGGCAGGAACGGGGAACTGATTGTGGATGATCAGCCATGATAACAGTGAATGGTGGTAATGGCTCGAAGGGCCGAATGCCCTACTCCTGCACCTATTGTCTATTGTCTATTGAGAGAGGGAGGAGAGGAATATGTGTTATGGAGTTGCTGAATTAATGCTTGAAGATGCTCAATGAAGCATATAAAGTGGCCTGAGTGTGATAGGAGGGCCTCTTTCAGTACCATAACTACTCTACAATGCAACTCATTACAACAGAGATCAGCAGGGTACAAGGACAGGCCATTCAGCCCACGATGTCTGTGCTGACCATGATGCCAAATGAAACAAACCCCATGGGCCTCTGTAGATTGCCTCGAGTGTGTCGGGAGTGGATGTGAAGTTGGGACAACATGGAGTTAGACCGAACAGGGGATCGCTGGTCGGTGTGGGCGGAAGGGGCATTTCCATGGACCTATCTGTGGTTCTGCATCCCTCCCTGCCTCCTCCAACTCTGTAGCAAAAAGACAAAGTGTGCAGGGTGTGGGAAGGAGCTGCCGATGCTGATTTACTCCAAAGATGGACACAAAGTGTTGGGGTAACTCAGCGGGTCAGGCAGCATCTCTGGAGTAAAGGGTGGCACAGCGGTAGAGTTGCTGCCTTACAGCGCTTGCAGTGCCGGTGACTTGGATTCGATCCGGGCTACCGGTGCTGTCTGTACGGAGTTTGTACGTTCTCCCCGTGACCTCGTGTGTTTTCTCTGAGATCTTCGGTTTCCTCCCGCACTCCAAAGACGTACAGGTTCGTGGGTTAATTGGCTTGTGTTTGTATACTTTGTATAAGTGTTAAATTGTCCCTATTGTGTGTAGGATAGTGCTAATGTGCGGAGATCGCTGGTCGGCATGGGCTCGGTGGGCCAAAGGGCCTGTTTCCGCGCTGTATCTCGAAACTTAAAAAAAAAACTAAAAAGGATTGTCTGAGACAATGTGTGATATCGTCGCCGATTTCCCTATCTTGTTTTGCTTTGCTTGCAGATGAGATGAGTGAGAGTCGTCAAACACATGTGACGTTGCATGATATCGACCCGCAAGCCTTGGAGCAGCTCATACAATATGCGTACACGGCCGAGATTGTAGTCGGAGAAGGAAACGTGCAGGTGGGTGGTTGACTTTCTCTCGTCTTTCCTGTGCATTTGTGTTTTGTTTTAGCTTAGAGATACAGCGCGGATACAATACAGGACCTTCCCCCATCCCCCATCCCCTCCCCCAACTACGCACCGACCAGCGATCGACGTACATTGACACTACCCTACACACACGAGGGGCAATTGTACATTTTCTTACCGTCAATTAAAGGACAAAGCCGCACGTCTTTGCAGTGTGGGAGCAAACCGAAGATCTTGGAGAAAACCCACACGGTCACGAGGCCGAACGTACAAACTCCGTACAGACAGCAGCCGTAGTTAGAGGGAGTTAGAGGTGGCCCTTGTGGCTAAAGGGATCAGGGGGTATGGAGAGAAGGCAGGTACAGGATACTGAGTTGGATGATCATATTGAATGGCGGTGTAGGCTCGAAGGGCCGAATGGCCTACTCCTGCACCTATTTTCTATGTTTCTATGTAGTCCAGATCGAAGCCGGACTACATCTCTGATGCTGTAAATGCTGTAAGGCAGCAACTCTGCCTCTGCGCATTGAATGGTAAATGTTTTCACAGTATCTTGCATTATATACAGTTATTGTCGAACTCATTCATCATTCCTTGAACGTTTCATTCAGTAAAAGGATATGGTGATCCCTGGAAAGGCCAACGTTTCCTGCTTTTCCTTGTCCATGGCACATACTCCAGCAACCGGGCACCCATAAGTCTTTAAAGTGGTGGATTAGGTGCCGAAAAAGTGTGAGAGTGGGTTTACCCTGAGTGGGGTTCATCTTCCTGAAGCAGGGAAGTAGGGGGTGTTCCATGGCACTCCTGACTTGTGACCCGAATGGCTCTGCCCAAGACCGCAAGGAATTGAAGAGAGTTGTGGATTTAGCCCAGTCCATCACACAGACCCAGACTCCCCAACAGTGACCCCATCTACACATCTCGCTACCTCGAGTAAGCAGCTAACGTAATCAAGGACCTATCCCACCCGGGTCATTCCTTCTTCTCCCTTCTTCCATCGGGCAGACGTCATGGAAGCTTGAAATGTCGCACAACCAGACTCAGGAACAGCTTCTTCCCCTCTGTTATCGGCTTCTGAATGGTGCTTCCATAAACTAGGGCACAGTCCTGATTCTCCAACCTACCTCATCGGGATGGTACAGCGATGCAGCAGTAGGGCTGTTGCAGATACCCGGGTTCGATTCTACTGCGGGTGCTGTCTGTACGGAGTTTGTACATTCCCCCTGTGACCGTGTGGGTTTTCTCAGGGTGCTCCGGTTTCCTCCCACACCCCAAAGATGTACAGGTTTTCAGGTTAATTGGCTTCTGTAAATTGTAAATTGTCCCTCGTGTGTAGGGTGGTGTTAATTGTTGGTCGGCGTAGACTTGATGGGCCGAAGGGTCTGTTTCCGCGCTCTACCTCTAAAGTCTCATGTGGCCATTGGGCTTTTTCTTGGCAACTGTTATGCTTTAATGCCAAGCATGTCTGAACTCTGGAGATAGACATAAAGTGCTGGAGTAACTCAGTGGGTCAAGCAGCATCTCTGGAGAAAAAGAATAGGTGACCTTTCGGGTCCGAACCCTTCTGAACTCTAGTTTCTCTCTATCTTTTGAGCTTGTGTTTGACTTGATTGTACTTATGTATAGTATTACTGTATCTGATTTGATTGGATAGCATGCAAACAAATGCTTTTCACTGTAGCCTGGTACACGTGACAATAATATAGCTAAACCTAGGTGGAAAAGGCTTGGGGTGTTGTTAGGAGGTGTATCATTCACCATAGGATATCCAGCCTCTTGGAGTGATGGTGATTAAGTGGCTGGGTAGGTTAACTTTCTGCTCAATGGTGAGTAATACTTTATCATCATATGTGACATGTCAAAGTGAAATTCTTTGTTTTGCATACCATACAGACAGTATGCAAAGAGTCGCTATGTATAGGACACTGACAAAGTTACAAAGTGTTCATTGTAGTCCCCCATGGTCCTGCTTCATTCTGAATCGCCCCCTTCCCCCTTACTCCGGGACCCTCTTTGTTCTCTTGACGGCATGTTCTCGACCAACGTCCATGTATCTCCGCAGGCCCGACCGACCTCTGGCACTAACCGCAGACCCGTCCGCATTGCCGTGAATGTAAATTCTCCAGTTGCAAGATCCTGGCACTATCATGACAAGTACCATTTAAGCCACTTGTCATGGTGCACATGTTGGTCGGCGTGGGCAAGTTGGCCTGAAGAGCCTGTTTCCATGCTGTATGACTCTATGACTCCATAGACCAGGACTTCACAATCACAATAATACTTTATTAGCCGAGTATGTTTTGCAACATACGAGGAATTTCATTTGCCAGGCAAATAAAAAGCAACGGAACACACAAAACACATTTTAACATAAACATCCATCAGTGCCTCCTCCACATTCCTCACTTATGGGCGACTACATACCTTGGGTATTGACTGTGACGCTGTATCTGTGACTTCAAGCCCTGTCGAGCAGGTCTCATTGCAGCCAAGCTGAAATTGCTGATTTTCTGCAGAGTTGAAAATAGTGTTGCATCCACCAGCAAACACCTGCACTTTCGATCTTGCGGCACAGAAATGGATGAAACAGTGTAAGATATAGAACATTGTTTCAATGCCACATCCTCACAAGCAGCCCCACCGCATTGACAACACCAGCAGGCACGTGAGAACCTCACAAACTGCAGGGTCCCCTCTAAGTCCTGATATTGAATTGAATTGAATTGAATACTTTATTGTCACATGTGGTAAGTCACAGTGAATACCCAAGTAAGTAGTTGCCCATAAATGGCACTTAAAAAGTTACAAATCCCTTCCCCCCTGTGCCAGGTCCCCCGTTTGTTCACCCCGGCAGGGTAGGCAGTGCCTACCCTGAATAAAATTATAAAATGGTAACTATTGAATATAAATAGTAAAGGCACGGGAGAATTATGTTTCCCTAAGAGATCGGTCTCTTCGGTCGGCATAATTGTCCCGTGCCTTTCATCCGCAGGACATTTAACACGCGGAAGTATGTGCTGCTCACGTTCCGTCGACGCTGCTTCAAGCCATCCGTGGCAAGGGTCTATAAAGGCAGCTGAAATTCTGCCTTTACACCATGGACTGCGTGCATATGCTGTGCGGCGCACTGCGCATACCACGTGTTAAAAGTTTCTTTTAAAAGCCGACTGACAGCTCACCAGGGAGAGAACAACCTGCGCATGCACGGTTTTCAAGATTTAAAAAAAAATGCCGACTGACCAAAGATACTGACTGCCTACCCTGACTGATCGCTCACGGCACGTGCCTGGTTCCCACCCCCCCCCCCCCCCCCCCCTTTCTCTCCGGTGGTCCCCCCCCGACAGCGGGTCCTCACTTCCTTTGTTCCTTCCCCCGTCGCCAGCTGACCGCGTCCGCACACTTCCACGTGTCCGTCCTGGCCCCGTCCGGTCGTCCCCCATCGCCGACCCAGGCCTCAGCCGCCGATCCTCTCCACTATCGCCAGCCGCGGGCTCCGTCTCCTGAGGCCCCCCGCTTGGCACCGACCCAGGCCCCAGCCGCGGGATCCGCTGACCCAGGTACTGATGGCCGTGGGCTTCGTTGACTTGCAAGGTTCATAGAGTCATACAGCGTGGAAACACCCCACGCCCACCAACTTGTCCCATCTACACTAGTCCCACCTGCTTGCATTTTCCGATATCCCTCTAATCCTCTCCTATACATGTACCTGTCTAAATGTTTCATAAACATTGCAATAGTCCCTGCCTCAACTACCTCCACCGGCACCTCGTTCCATATCCCCACCACCCTTTGTGTAAAAACGTTACTCCTCAGCCTCCTATTAAATCTTTCCCGCTTCACCTTAAACCTATGTGCTGTGGTTCTCGATTCTCCTACTTTCGTCAAAAAGACTTGTTTGTTTATTAAATTAATTTAGTTTAGAGATACAGCATGTAAACAGCTGGCCCAGCAATCGACAGTAGCCGCTTAACCTATCAAAACCCACACATCTTTGAGATGTGGGAGGAATCCAGAGCACTCAGGGGAAGCCACAGATACAGCGTGCAAACTCCACATGGACAGCACCTGAGGTCAGGATCGAACCTGCATTGCATGAGCTGATCCATCAGTTGCGTCTCTGTACGATTTGCGTCCCCCATGACCTATGAAACACTTAGGGCGGCACAGCGGTGCAGCGGTAGAGCTATTACCTCATAGCGCCAGAGACCGGATTCAATCCTGACTACGGCTGCTGTCTGTACGGAGTTTGTCCATTCTCCCCGTGACCGCGTGGCTGCTTTGGTTTCCTCCCACAGTCAGACATGCAGGTTTGTAGGTTAATTGCCTTCTGTAAATTGTCACTAGAATGTAGAATAGAATTAGTGTACAGTGATCGCTGGGCCGAACAGCCTGTTAATACACTGTATCACGAAACTTAAACTAAACTAAACTAAACTAATCTTTTTCCTGATCTCACCCATTAACCCTGCATGGAAACATTTGTCCCCCATCCCCTCCCCTCCGCTTGTCCCATGGTTTGGTTTAGAGATACAGCACAGAAACAGGCCCTTTGGCCCACCAAGTCCATGCCAACCAATGATCACCTCATATACTAACACCATCCTACACACTAGGTACAATTTACAATTTACAGAAGCCAATTAACCTGCAAACCTGAGTGTGGGAAGAAACCGGAGCGCCTGGGCAAAACCCACATGGTCACAGGGACAACGTACAAAGTCCGTGCAAAGAGACACCTGTAGTCAGGATCGAACCCGGGTCTCTGTTGCTGTGAGGCAGCGACTCTACCGCTGTGCCACCCGTGCCGCATGGATGTTTGAGCAATTCAAGGCGTGGTTATATTTTAAAACGTTGAGCGATGTACTCCATCTCCCTGCCAGACGCTGCTTCCTGCCGCAAGCCTCCTGCAGCTGAACGGGGTCCGGGACGCCTGCTGCAAATTCCTCCTGAGCCAGCTCGACCCGTCCAACAGCTTGGGAATCCGGGGATTCGCCGACACACATTCCTGCAGTGAGCTGCTGAAGTCCGCGCACAAGTACGTGCTCCAGCACTTTGTGGAGGTTTCCAAGACCGAGGAGTTCATGTTGCTGCCACTTAAACAGGTACTGAACCAGGAGCCGGGCACAGGTGGCGAGGGCTAGGGCAAGGACACAAGGAAGACAAGTTGAGTTTATTGTCACTGAAGATAGGCAATAAATGCTGCAGTAACTCAGCGGGTCAGGCAGCGTCTCTGGAGAAAATCGATAGGTCAACGTTTCGGGTCTCCAGACTGATGAATAACAAATTCCTACCAAAAAAAACAAAACACAGAGTGCTGGGGTCATCCTTCTTCAGACTGAGAGTCAGGGGAGAGTCACAGCCACACATAGGAAGATACATTCTGCTACAGACTGATAGAAAAACCAAGAAATTAGTGCAAAAGATATATAATTTGTAAAACAACTGCTCTAAGGTAGTGCAAGAGGTGGTCAATAGACAATAGACAATAGAGGTAGGAGTAGGCCCTTGGGCTCTTCAAGCCAGCACCGCCATTCACTGTGATCATGGCTGATCATCCACAATCAGTACCCCGTTCCTGCCTTCTCCCCATATCCCCTGACTCCGCTATCTTTAAGAGCTCTATCTAACTCTCTCTTGAAAGCATCCAGAGGATTGGCCTCCACTGCCTTCTGAGGCAGAGAATTCCACAGATTCACAACTCTCTGGGTGAAAAAGTGTTTCCTCGTCTCCGTTCTAAATGGCCTACCCCTTATTCTTAAACTGTGTGGCCCCTAGTTCTGGACTCCCCCAACATCGGGAACATGTTTCCTGACTCTAGCGTGTCCAAACTCCCAATGGTCCATAGTGTTCCATTGTTGAGGTAGGATTAGGGTTGTGCAGGTTGGTTTAAGAACCTGATGGTTGTAGGAAAAGTAGGTGTTACTGAAGCTGGTGGTGTCAGTTGTCTGTATCTAATGTAGCAGTGAGAAGAGGGCATGGCCTGGGTAGAGGGGATGATCATTGCTGCCTTTTTGAGGTAGAACCTTGTAGATTCTAAAGATAGTTTAGGCTGAGTACATAAGTATTATTATCAGGACAGAAAGCTTGGGGTTGGGACACAAGAACTCAGATACAAGTGTTCGAATTTCTTGAGGTGTCGCGGCTGAAGGCTTGTTGGTCGACAGCCCCCCGCCCGTGGGCTTGTCGGTCGGTGGTACCGGGAGGGAGGGTGGAGACGTCGGATGCGAGGAGGGTAAACCCGGGTGATGACTCCAGGGCTTTCGTTGGCTGAAGGAGGCCCCTCTGCCGGCTGGACACACAGACGGTGGGTTGAGGTTGACCCTTGCTGATCGTGATAGTTTGGGTTAGTGAAATGGGGTAGTTGGGAATACACGCATGTGAGCACAAAGATGGAATCCAGTGTTTAAGAAGGAACTGCAGATGCTGGAGAATCGAAGGTTACACAAAAAAAAAAAAAGCTGGAGAAACTCAACGGGTGCAGCAGCATCTATGGAGCGAAGGAAATAGGCAACGTTTCGTCCCGAAACGTTGCCTATTTCCTTCGCTCCATAGATGCTGCTGCACCCGCTGAGTTTCTCCAGCTTTTTTTTTTGTGTAACCCAAGATGGAATCCAGGTTTGGCAGCTGTGTTTGCATGACCTCCTGTGATTAGGGTTGCCGTTAATGCACCTTCCTCACCCAGAGAGTTGTGAATCTGTGGCATTCTCTGCCACAGAAGGCAGTGAGGGCCAATTCACAGGATGTTTTCAAGAGAGAGTTAGATATGGATCTCAGGGCTAACGGAATCAAGGGATATGGAGAGAAAGCAGGAACTGGGTACTGATTTAGGATGATCAACCATGATCATATTGAATGGGGGTACTGGCTCGAAGGGCCGAATGGCCTACTCCTGCACCTATATTCCATATTTCTATGTTTCTACCATTAGTTTCTTTTTCTGTAGTCACCCAGCGCTTTGCCTGAGTGATGTGAAACTCCTGACACTTTGTCAACAACACACTGTTACCCTTCTAGAAAGGAAATCTGCAAACTCTGCCCTATCTGGCCAATATATGTCTCCAGACCCAACTATGTGGCTGTTTCTTCAGCTCAAGGACACACAGATATGAACAATGAATGGTGGCATTGCCAGCAATGTCTACATCCCGTGAATGAATGCATTCATTAAAAATTGTCCTGTAAAAAAACATTCAATGAAAAAGTTAAAACTTGCAACTTTCCCACTCATAACAAGGGTCGAGAGTGTTTCATTGTCGGGAACAGAGCGACAAAATTCTTACTTGTTGCAGCTTTAGAGGCACATTAACGCAATGTCACAACAAAGTATACAATAGTTAATAGTATCATAAATGGTCAGTGGCACCGGGTAACCAGGTCATAGCAGTGCAAACCGAATTATATAGGTTCGAACAAAACATAGTACAGGTCAGCCTTGGGAGCAGACACCGTAATTCGGAACGGAATGGAAATAGGTTCGACCAGTGGGTAGAAAACAACGCGAGTCTGCGCCTTACATAGTCGCGAGTTTGAATCTCTGGAATGTCTGTTCTGCAGTGTGTTGAATGAATTCCACAGAAGCATTGTCTCGTTGTCACCCTAGCGGGGCCATGCCCTTCATTGGCTTTACTCTTTTAAGAGGAGTTGGCGCCAAACGTGATGTGGCCCGTCCAGGTGGCTAAAGGGATCAGGGGGTATGGAGACCTCTGTGGAAGGCACTCAACTTTGTGGGATTCCTACTCTCTCCCGCGCAATATACCCTCACCTTCTCTGAATGGGGATTTAGTTCCCCTTTTGGAGGTTCCGCTGATCAGCCTGGGATGATCAAACAGCACAATATCCCCCTCCAACTGAATCCGCTCCCCGATGGCGGTGCAGGCTCGATGGGAACCGAATGGCCTACTCCTGCACCTGTTTTCTATGTTTCTATGTTTCCATAGTAGGAAGGAACTGCAAATGCTAGTTTACAGCAAAGAAAGACACAAAATGCCCCGAGTAACTCAGCTCACCAGGCAGCATCCCTGGAGAGAAGGAATGGGTGATGTTTTGGGTCGAGACCCTTCTTTAGACCGAATCTGAAGTCTGAAGACGGGTTTTGACCAGAAAACGTCAACCATTCCTCCTCTCCAGAGATGCTGCCTGTTATTCCAGAGTTTTATGTCACAGCCTGTGGTAGATGGCTTCTGTAGGTAGGCTGTGGTTTGGGAGCAGCCACCTGGTCCAAGAGCCTGATAGCTGATGGGAAGAAGCTGCTCTTGAACCTGGAGGGAAGCTGTTCTTGAACCTGGGAGGTTGAAGAACAGGTTTATAAGTTTGCATGTTCTGGTGGAGAACGGAGAGGAAAGTAAGTGTGGGCCACGCAGAGAAAACGGGAATCGGAAACCCACCAGCAACGTGCAAGGAATTCAGAGACGTTTCTGAGCTGCTTTTCCCTGTTTTACAGGTGCTCGATCTTATCTCCAGTGACAACCTTAACGTCCCATCAGAAGAAGAGGTCTACAGGGCGGTGCTGAGTTGGGTCAAGCACGATGTGGACAGCAGGCGCCAGCACGTTCCTCGAGTAAGAAACCAAAACAAATAACTATCCCCATCAATAATCTTACGCCTTTCCATGGAGGTTTAAGAAAGAACTGCAGATGCTGGCAAATCGATGGTAGACAAAAATTCTGGAGAAACTCAGCGGGTGAGGCAGCATCTATGGAGCGAAGGAATCCTTCGCTGCCTTTCCTTGGATGTCAACTTTTCCAGACTCAATACACGAGTCAAGAGCGTTTAATTGTCTGGAACGGAGCAACAAAATTCTTACTTGTTGCAGCTTTGGTGGCATATTAACGCAATGTCACAACATAGTATACAATAGTTAATACTATAATAAATGATCACTACTACTGGGTAAACAGGCCATAATAGTGCAAACCATAGTACATAGGTTTGACCAAAACAAACCTTGTAGTAGGAAGGAACTGCAGATACTGGTTTACACTGAAGATAGACACTAGTCTATGTCATGTACTAGTAATGTAAGAAAGAAACATAGTTAGTAGACACAAGGAATTGCAGACGCTCATATTCTGCACTCTGTTTTTTTTAGTTTATTGTCCATTGTCACGTAAGGTACAATGAAAAGCTTTCTTGTTGCGTGCTATCCAGTCAGCAGAAAGATTACACATCATTACAATTACACGGTCCACAGTGTACAGATACAGGATAATGGGAATAATGTTAAGTGTAAGATAATGTCCAGCAAAAGTCTGATTAAAGATAGTGCGAGGGTCTTCAATGAGATGTACTTGAGATTGCCTTGATTGCATTGCCGGAGATGTCGATGGTATACATAATCTGGACGGAGTTCTCCCTAGTAGAGTTTTCTCCAAAGATCCTTTCCCACACTGTACAGGTTTGTAGGGTAATTGACGGTGTATGAGTGTAAATTGTCCCTAAAGTGTGTAGGATAGTGGTCGGCACGGACTTGGTGGGCCAAAGGGTCTGTTTTCGCGCTGCCTTCTTCAGAGGCTGAGAGTCCCTGGTCTGTGGGAAAGGGTTAGTTAGCATTACGGATTAATCTATTATATTTTTGATTACTATACCTTATCTGTGTGAGATGTAGGTGAAGACGGACAGAGACAGGAGCATCTCTGGGTAGAAGGAATGGGTGGCATTTTTGGTCGAGACCCTTCTTCCGACTGAGAGTCTGGGGAAAAGGAAACGAGAGATGGTGGGGGAGGGACAGAGAGAGAGAGAGAGAGAGAAAGCAAGGGTTACTTGAAGTTAGAGAAGTCAAAGATTTGTACCGCGGAGAGGTATATGCGATCTGTTTGGATAGAATCAAGAGAGTCGAGAGTGTTTTGTTGTCATATGTCCCAGATAGAACAATGAAATTCTTACTTGCTGCAGCACAACAGGATATGTAAACATAGTACACTGTAAACAATGTAATAAATGGGAGAGAATAAAAAGTTCAGTGTGTGTAGACCGAATGCAACACAAAGCTGGATACACGTGGCTGTAATGAACCTGAAGCTAAAACTCAGTGCATTCCCACAGTTGATGAAATGCGTGCGCCTGCCGCTGTTGACCCGGGATTTTCTGATGAGCAATGTGGACACGGAGCTGCTGGTCAGACACCACTCGGAGTGCAAGGACCTCCTCATCGAGGCCCTCAAGTACCACCTCATGCCCGAGCAGCGTGGCGTGCTGAGCAACGGCAGGACCAGGCCCCGGCACTGCGAAGGGGCCAGTCCCGTGCTCTTTGCTGTGGGTAAGTACTCTTCCTCCATCCACCCTTTTGTCACCTCCACCGATTTCTCCTGATTTGGCTCGGTGTCCCATTTGAATGCGTCGCAGAGTCTTCTCACACTAACGACGTTACATCACCGCAAGTTGTTGGTCGTAGAGTCATACATTGTGAAATCTGGGCCAGCATGTCCACACCGGCCAAAAGAAATGGCACGATAGCGCAGCGGTAGAGTTGCTGCCTCTCAGCGCCGGAGACCCGGGTTCAATCCTGACCAGGGGTGCTGTCTGTATGGAGTTTGTACGTTCTCCCTGTGACCTGCGTGGGTTTTCTCCAGTATCTCCAGTTTCCCCGGGTATAATTGTAACTGCCCCTAGCTTGTTAATGCACGGGGATCGTAGGTTGGCGCGGACTCGGTGGGCCGAAGGGCCTGTTTCAACGTTGTATCTCTAAACTTTAACTAAAGCAAAAGATCTATGCATGAAGGATCAATTTACATTCAATACTCCACCCCTTCCTGAGGTCATCTGCTGCCGACCCTGGTTTGTTCTGGCCACCTCTGTCTTCCAGTCTGAAGAAGGGTTCAGACACAAAACGTTGCCTAATCCTTTTATCCAGAGATGCTGCCTGACCAGTTGAGTTACTCCAGCACTGTGTCTATCTTGGGGATCTATTCGCCTTGGGAGCTGCGTAGATGAGAAGAGGGCGGAGATGGGGTTTGGGGGAGTGACTTGAAATTGTAGAATTGTGGGCGGCACAACGATGCAGCGGGTAGAGCTGCTGCCTCACTGCGCCAGAGACCCGGGTAGGACCCTGACCTTGGGTGCTGTCAGTGTGGAGTTTGCACGTTCTCCTCTGTGACCGCGTGGGTTTCTTCCGAATGCTCCGGTTTCCCACAACATTCCAAAAACCTGCAGGATTCTAGGTTAATTGGCTTCTGGAATGTGTAAGGTAGAACATGGGGTGATTGCTGGTCATTGCAGACTCGGTGGGCTGAAGGGCCTGTTTCCGTGCTGTATCTGTCTAACCTCGAATGCTGTCAATGTGGAGTTTGCACGTTCTCTCTGTGAGCGCAATTCTTCCGGGTGCTCTGCAAACTCCACGCAGACAGCACCTGAGGTCAGGATCTAATCTGGCCTCTGGCGCTGTGCGGAATCAGCTCTACTATCCACCCCTATGTGGGGCGGGAGGTGTACAGATTGGCAAGTGTGTACAAGTTGCTTGCTGCTGGGGATGTTATTGTTGTATAATCGGACACATCAAAGTGTGATGAATTCTGCACACAAGGAACCACAGATGCTGATTCGTAACAAAAAGACACAAAGTGCTGGGGTAACTCAGCGAATCAGGCAGTGTCTCTTGGAAACATGAATAGATGACGTTTTGGGTCAGCTTCAGATTGAAATGGGCCCTGTCTCGAAACATCACCTGTTCATGTTTTCCAGAGATGCTGCCTGACCCTCTGAGTTACTTCAGCATTCTGTCTCTTGCTTTGTGTAGTAATTGGTTATTCTTCACACAGTAGACAATAGGTGCAGGAGTAGGCCATTCGGCCCTTCAAGCCAGCACCGCCATTCACTGTGATCATGGCAGATCATTCACAATCAGTTCCCCGTTCCTGCCTTCTCCACATATCCCAGGACTCTGCAGTCTTTAAGAGCTCTATTTAACTCTCTTAAAAACATCCAGAGAATTGGCCTCCACTGCCTTCTGAGGCAGAGAATTCCACAGAGTCATAACTCGCTGGGTGATTTTTCCTCATCTCCGTTCTAAATGGCCTACCCCTTATTCTTAAACTGTGGCCCCAGGTTCTGGACTCCCCCAACATCGGGAACATGTTTTTTGCCTCTAGCATGTCCAAACCCTTAATAATCTTACATGTTTCAATAAGATCCCCATCATCCTTCTATATTCCAGTGTATACAAGCCCAGTTGCTCCATTCTTTCAACATATGACAGTACCGCAATACCGAGAATTAACCTCGTGAACCTACGCTGCACTCCCTCAATAACAAGAATGTCCTTCCTCAAATTTGGAGACCAAATCTGCACACAATACTCCAGGTGTGGTCTCACCAGGGCCCTGTATAACTGCAGAAGGACGTCTTTGCTCCTTTTCTCAACTCCTCGTGTTATGAAGGTCAACATGCCATTAGCTTTCTTCACTGCCTGCTGTAACTGCACGCTTACTTTCAGTGTTTTAAGAAGGAACTGCAGATGGTGGAAAATCGAAAGTAGACAAAAGTGCTGGAGAAACTCAGTGGGTGCAGCAGCATCTTTGTTAAGAAGGAGCTGCAGATGCTGGAAAATCATAGAAGGAACTGCAGAAGAAGGGTTTTGGCCTGAAACGTTACCTATTTCCTTCGCTCCATAGATGCTGCTGCACCCGCTGAGTTTCTCCAGCACTTTTGTCCACCTTCGCTTACTTTCAGTGACCAATGATGAACAAGGACACCCAGATCACGTTGTACTTCCCCTTTTCCTAACTTGACACCATTCCGATGATAATCTGCCTTCCTGTTCTTGCCACCAAAGTGGATAACCTCACATTGATGCCGGCAGATGCAGTGGCATCTCTTGGCAAGAGGAGGGATTTGCTGAGTGAATGCTCTGCTCTTTCTCCGTCTGGGCGCAGTTACTACAGCGCACAGCGAGGATAACGGTGACTCACGTGAAGCGGCAGGCAGGAGAGAGAGAGAGAGAGATGAAACGGAGAGATTAATGAGCTGTCAGCCCCCCTGGAAGTACAGAAATAGGAGGTGTGCAGAGCTGAAACCCTCCCTGCCGAGCTTGTACCCAGCGGCTTGTTCAGAAACAGAACTGCTGATTAAATTACTTCATTCACCTGGATACACTGTAGATTTGTTTCTCAACACCATTCATCAAACTGACTTTCTGCACAACCTACGTTGGTTTCCCAAGGACCAAAAATCCTCCACTCTCCATCCTCCCTGGGTATACACTCCATTAAAGAAAAGGCACAGCAATCCCTTCCTGCTAGTCTAATAGTTGTGACTATGGATTCACAGGGAGTAGAGGGGTCTGCATCACGTGCAGGGAGAGGGGGGATTAGTTTAAACTTGGCGTCATGTTCGGCAGGGACATCGCGGGCTGAAGGGCCTGTGTCTGTGCTGTACTGATCAACACAGATACAAGACACTAAATGCTGGAGTAACTCAGAGGGACAGGCAGCATCTCTGGAGAGAAGGATTGGGTGACGTTTCGGGGAGAGACCCTTCTTCAAACTGATGTCAGGGTAGTGTGTGGTACAGAGATAAAATGTAGTCAGAGACAGTAAGACTGGTCGGAGGAGTGGGAAGCGAGAGGGGGGAGGGGATGGGGAGAGAGGGAAAGCAAGGGGCTATTTGTAGGTATGTTACAAAACCTACCTGAATCGTCATTGGGAATCTGCCCTCAGCCATGTCGGCGATTTTGGCGCTGTTTGGAGGGGGCGGGTTTAAAACGCGATTTTTACTAGGCTGTACTAATCGCACATGTTCAGCCTAGTAAATCATTAACGAAAAATCGCTGCAAGACCCGGTCGCAAAAGGTATTATTAGTTTTATAGGCCTCGATAATATAGTTATAATAGTTTTAAAATTACTCTCTGATTTCGCAACCTCTCGCAGCCCCAGGGTTTTATAAAGACAATTAAAGGAGTACATTAAATGGGGCATATATATAACCCTGAATATCAAGTTATCTAAACGGTCATTTTGGCGCTTTTTATAGTATCCCGCAGTATTTTTCGGGCATTTGAGGGCACTAATGCGCTATGTCAACGGGCGCGTTCCACATGAACCCACTAAAGCTGATTTAAATGGGCATTTATTTACAGCAATTGAACACTAAATTCCTTCCATTTGGCCTATAAATTAATGTAAATGAGATATAAAAATCATGTTATATTGTGAATTATTTGTGAATAATCTTTGGACACTTAGGCTATTTAAAAATGTTAATCTTTCCTTAAGAAATGGGCGTTTGACTATCCAAGATCACAGCTTTTTTGTAATGTCCATTGAAAATCAATAGGGAACAAGATGCTAATTTCCGAGTATGAAAATGGTCATAACTTTTTTAATACTTGAGATATGAAAGTGAATTTGGTGTCAAATTAAACTTATTGTTATGCTTTTTCTGATGGGATAAATTGCAGACTTGATTTTTTAAATCTCAAAATTTTGTAACATTGCTACTATTTGAAGTTAGAGAAGTCAATGTTCTCTGGGGTGTAAGGGGTGCCGCTGGGGTGTAAGCTGCCCAAGCGAAATATGAGGTGGTGTTCTTCCACTTTGCACTGAGCCTCACTCTGACAATGGAGTAGACCCAGGACAGAAAGGTCAGTGTGGGAATGGGAGGGGGCGTTAAAGTGTTGAGCAACCGGGAGATCAGATAGGTTTCAGGCGGACTGAGCGGTTAGGTCGGTGGCTCGGCGATCGTTTCGCTGAACACCTCCGCTCAAGACACTGCAGACGCTGGTTTACAAAGAGAGACAGCAAGTTCTGGAGTAACTCAGCAGATCAGGCAGCATCTCTGGAGAAAAGGAATAGGTGGCCTTTTGGGTCGAGACATTTCATCGGACTGGGAGGGGACAATTAGAGGTATGGGGCGGTGCAGAACAAAGTCTTCCTATACCTCTGATATCCCCCTACCCGACTCTCAGTCTGATGAATGGTCTCAACCCGAAACATCACCAATTCCTTTCCTTGACCCACTGAGTTACTCCAGCACTTTGGGTCTATCGTCAGTGTAAAACACCATCTGCAGTTCTTTCCTACACATGACATTGTGGGCAGAAGGGGCTGTTTCTGTGTTGTACTGTTCTATGTTCCCTGATCTGTCTGTATTAGTTCATGGTGCACTGGCACAGAGCAGCCTCCTCAACATTGATCTCACCATATGGGTGGGTGATGCTGTTCTTTGCGACAGAATTTCAACACTCTCAGCGGTGTGACCCACACATAAGATCATAAGTGACAGGAGTAGAATTAGGCCATTCGGCCCATCAAATCTACTCCGCCAATCAATCATGGCTGTTCTATCTCTCCCTCCTAACCCCATTCTCCTGCCTTCTCCCCATAACCCCTGACACCCGTACTAATCAAAGATCTATCTATCTCTGCCTTAAAAATATCCACTGACTTGGCCTCCACAGCCTTCCGTGGCAAAGAATCACACAGATTCACCACCCTCCGACCATGAAACAGGCCCAGTGCCGACAAACGCTCATCACAGGTTAACCTACTCATTCCTGGGATCATTTTTGTAAACCTCCTCTGGACCCTCTCCAGAGCCAGCACATCCATCCTCAGATATGGTGCCCAAAATTGCTCACAATATTCCAAATGCGGCCTTACTAGTGCTTGAAATTACAACACAGGAACAGGCCCTCCAGCATTACATCCCTGTTTTTGTATACAAGCCCTCTTGAAATAATTGCCAGCATTGAGTTTGCTTTCTTTACTACCGGGATTGTCCCAAACCCCACAGAGTGATAGATGAATATAACATGAAAACAGACCCTTTGGCCCAACTGCTCTGTGCCGACCATTACGTCTGTCCATAGAGGAACCTGCTGTCCTTACTCGGCCCAGCCTATATGTGCTTTCAGACCCAACAATGGTGTTGACTCCAACTGACCTCTGAATTAGCACAGCAGTCCACTCAGTTGACTCATAACAACTGCACGAAGGACTGTGGTGGCTCAAGAGCGTGTGTGTTAACCAGCTTCTCGAGGGATGGGCAATAGACAGAGTAGACTTCTCAGTCATGCCCGGATCCTGAAAGATGAATATGCAAAACAAAAATCTTTCATTCTCCCTTACACCCATCACTGCTGCTGGAACGAAACAATACTAGGACAATTATTCTTGTCAACAAAAAAAAGTGCAAGGGCTACAATGAGGTAGGTCGGAGGGTTGGGACCACATCCTCAGTTATGGGAGGACTGTTTGGTGGTCTGATAGGGATTGGGCAGTAGAGCCACTTTCCGTGCTGTGTGACTCTGTTGGGAGGATTGTTCGGTGGTCTGATAGCAGCAGGTTAGAAACTGTCCATGAATCAGGTGGTATGTGCCTTCCCATACAACCTAGCTCATAGTAGCCCTCGCACTTTAACATAATATGAACTTTCTCCAACTATAACGCTATAAAGCTGTAACATTATATTCTGTACTCTGCACTTTTTCGCCTTACACTACCTGTTATACTTTTTTATAGTTTGAATATACTCATGTACAGTATCGTCTGATTCGACTACATGGCTTGCAAACAAAGAATTACTTTGTAACTCAGAACTTACAACACGAATAATCCAATAACAATACTAATTATAACATTTAAAATACATTTGGCAGGTTCATGGAAAGGAAAGGTTGAGTGGAACATGGGCCAAAAGTAGGCAAATGGGACTAGCTCAGACACCTTGGTCAGTACGGGCAGGTTAGGCGTCAGGGCTATTTTCGGTGCTGTGTGACTCTATACCTATATGACGGCAATGGGCAGGGTCTGTGTCGGTGGAGGATGGTCTGATACTGTGTGCAGTGGGGAGATGGCTAACAGTACGAGGGATCTCTGTGTTTGCAGGTGGTGGCAGCCTGTTTGCCATCCATGGAGACTGCGAAGCCTATGACACGAGGACGGACCGATGGCACATGGTGGCCTCCATGTCCACGAGGCGAGCGCGGGTTGGCGTGGCAGCGATTGGGAACGGACTCTACGCAGTGGGGGGGTAAGCAACCACTGAGACATCGTCCTATGTTCACTTAACCAGCTCCTCAAGGGGGATGAGCAATGGACTGCCCAGTAATGCCCGGACCCTGAAAGATGAATATGTATTAAAAAATATCTTTAATTCTCCCTTCCATCCATTGCTGCCGGAAGGAACCAGTAATAGATCAGGACATTGGTATTGGTATTGGATTATTATTGTTAACAAGGGACACAATGAGAAAGGCTGGAAGGTTGGGACTACATCCTAGATTCTGGAAGTACTGTTCAGTAGTCTGATAACAGGGTGTTCCTGATAAACCATCTCCACATAGAAGCCTAAGTGCTCTTGATTAGACAATAGACAATAAGTGCAGGAGTAGGTCATTCGGCCCTTCGAGCCAGCACCACCATTCAATGTGATCATGGCTGATCATCCCCAATCAGTACCCCCTTCCTGCCTTCTCCCGATATCCCCATGACTCCGCTATCTTTAAGCCCTATCTAGCTCTCTCTTGAAAGTATCCAGAGAAGCTTCCACCGCCCTCTGAGGCAGAGAATTCCACAGACTCACAACACTATGTGAGAAAAAGTGTTTCCTTGTCTCCGTTCTAAATGGCTCACCCCTTATTCTTAAACCCTGGTTCTGGACTCCCCCAACACCAGGAACATGTTTCCTGCCTCTAGCGTGTCCAAACCCTGAACAATCTTATATGTTTCAATAAGATGCCCTCTCATCCTTCTAAACTCCAGAGTGTATAAGCCCAGCCGCTCCATTCTCTCAGCATATGACAGTCCCGCCATCCCGGGAATTAACCTTGTAAACCTACGCTGCACTCCCTCACGTACTGTCTTCTCGCTGACTGGATAGCACGTGACAAAAAAGCTTTTCACTGTACCTCGGTACACATGACAGTAATAAACTAAACTAAACCTACATGTCCCATCGCAATTCACTGCCTAGTGAAGGCCAATGTACCAAAACCTTTCTTCAACACCCTATGGACCTGTAACGCCCCCTTCAGGGTATTGGGTACTAGTGTACTCCTGGATCACTCGACCACACACTCCCAGGGCCCGACCATTCACTGTGAAAAAGACAAGTCGGAGACAATTGAGACAATATTATTTTCGTCATTCAGTAATGGTGAGGGGTTTTGAACTCTCGCTCAAAGTGTGGATGATGTAGAATGTTTTAATCCTTTTAAGGCAGAAGTGGAAATGTCCGTGAGTGGCAAGGGTGAAGTTGCTGCAATATAATTAAGTGGGCCGATATTCCAGTCAGATCAGCGATGATCACAATGAGCGGTAGAGCAGACTTGAGCGGCTGAATGGGTTGTATCAGTTGGGGAAAACATAATACTTAATGGAGTGGCAGTCATAGAATCATGCAGCATGGAAACAGGCCCATCTTGCCCGCGCTGACCAAGGTGCTCCATCTACACTAGTTTGACCTGCCCACATTTTGCCCATATCCCTCTAAACCTTTCCTCTCCATGAATATGCCCAAATGTCTTTCAAATGCTATTTTAGCACCGACCTCAACCAACTCCTGTGGCAGCTCATTCCATATACCGACCACCCTCTGTGTGTAAAAGTTGCCCCATAGGTTCATATTAAATCTTTCCCCCTCACACGTTAAACCTATGTTGCCCGGTTCTTGATTCCCTGACCCTGGGTGAAAGACTGGGCATTCACACCCTATTTATTCCCCTCATGATCCTGTACACTAGGTGGCAGTAGTTGGCATCATTGCAAGGATGGAGAGGGGAGTTCCTGGTCGTCTATATATATCACAAACAGCAGATGTCCCAGCACAGATTCCTGCGGAACTCCACTGGTCACAGACCTCCAGCCTGAACATCAGTCTGAAGAAGGGTCTCGCCCCGAAACGTCACCTATTCCTTCGCTCCATAGATGTTGCCTCACCCGCTGAGTTTCTCCAGCATTTTTGTCTGCCTTCGATTTTTCCAGCATCTGCAATTTTTTCTTAAACATCTTACTTCCTCCACTGTCATTTATGAATAAGCTGGTTCCGAACTCATACGAACAAGTCATCATAGATCCTGTGCATCGTAATCTTCTGGATCAGCCTACTATCAGGGACGTTAGCAAAAGCCTTACTAACATCCATGTAGACGATACAATATGAAATAACGTAATTTATCCCAGGTGGGAAATTGATCTGCCAACAGTCATAAAAGCACAAAATACATGAAATATGAAGTGGAAAGGATTGGCGGATGTGCGAAGATTGGAGAGGGGGGGGGGTGGGAGGGGGGTCAAAGGTCATGTTTCCATGTATTTTTAAACAAAACTAAAAAAAAAGGTTCCAACCCAAAAGATCACCCTATCCATTTCCATCCTCAGATATTGCCCGACCCACCCCATCACTTTGTTTTTAGCTGAAGATTGCAGCATCTGCAGTCTATTGTGTCCCTCATGTTTCTCTTCAGTTGGAGCTGAATAAATAGACTGAGTTTTTTCTGCTGTTTGTTTACACTTGTTACCACATGTATAAGGTCTTCTATTTATTGATTGGGGACGATCAGCCATGATCACAATGAATGTCGGTGCTGGCTCGAAGGGCTGAATGGCCTCCTCCTGCACCTATTTTCTATGTTTCTATGTTTCTACCTGGAGCCTGTGTGTATAAAATCACATGGGGAACAGACAGGGTGAGTGCACAGGGGAGGGGAATCAAGAACCACAGGACACAGGTTTAAGGTGAGAGGGGCAGGATTTAATAGGAACCCGAGGAGTAACCTTTTTCACTCAGAGGGTATGGGAGAGTATGGAATAGGCTGTCAGAAGGGGTAGTTGAGACAGGTACAAAAACAACATTTAAAAGACATTTGGACAGGAAAGGTTTGGATGGATATTGACCAAATGCGGGCTAATGGGACTAGGTTCGATGAGGCATGTAAAAGGAACTGCACATTCTGGTTTTCAGGCTGAAGAAGGGACAACCCAAAATGTAATTCATTCATTCTCTCCAGATATGCTGCCTGTCCCATTGTTATTCCAGTATTTTGTGTCTATCTACAGTGGGTTAGATGAGGCATGGATAAGCTGGGGCCTGTTTCCATGTTGTATAATTCTTTGACTCTCTAAGTTGCAATAACATTCCTGCTTCCATTACCCATCATGTGTAGGATGTGTATGTATGTGTATGTATGTATGTATGTGTCGGCTCTGGTTTGGCTGTTGGTGGCAAGATTGTCTTCATGGGACTAATGGTCGAGGACAGACACAAAATGCTGGATGGAGTAACTCAGCGGGACAGGCAGCATCTCTGGAGAGAAGGAATGGGTGACATTTTCAGGTCGAATGATCGAGGTAGCAGGGTAGTGAACACCGCTCGAGAGGTGTAACCGGTTCCCTTTGCTGCCCTCTGTTACGCAGGTACGATGGGACTTCCGACCTGTCCACCGTCGAGTCCTACGATCCGGTCACCAATTCCTGGCAGCCGGAGGTCGCCATGGGAACGAGACGGAGCTGCCTTGGCGTGGCGGTACTGCACGGCTTGCTCTATGCAGTGGGTGGATATGATGGTGCATCATGTTTAAACAGGTACTTCCTTGTATGTGTCGGCTTTATCTCGCTGATCTTTCATTGTCCACTTGGAGGCGCTAACTGCCAGTGGCTGATTCACACGCGCTGTCCAAGGGCGCTCTGGGGGATTTCTGGGACCGCTGGGCACCGCGCGGGACGTAATGTATCCTTAATAAGGATGCAGATATAGTTGTATAGTGGTTTACTTGGTATGTTTGTTTGACGTATTATGGTGGTGTTTTTCTTTTGATTTATCTCTTACTGTACATAATATTGTAAATAATTGATTAAAGAAAAATGGGTAAAACATACCGCACGGTGCCAGGTCCCGTGAACATAGAACAGTACAGCACGGAAACAGGCCCTTCGGCCCGTAATGTCTGTACCGAACACAATGCCAAGTTATACTAATCTCCTCAGCCTGCACGCGATCCATATCTCTCCATTCCTTGCCTATCATAGATCATAGAACAGTACTGCACAGGCCCTTCGGCCCGCGATATCCATACTGAACACAATGCCAAGTTAAACTAATCTCTTCTGCCTGTACATGAGACATGTCCCTGTGATTCTGTGTTTCCGTCTTCATCATCTGAAACATAAACACACATCTACTCGGTGAGAAGTGATGATGAATGTGCGGCACGGTGGCGCAGCGGTAGAGTCGCTGCCTTACGGCACCAGAGACCCGGGTTCGATCCTGACTACGGATGCTGTCTGTACGGAGTTTGTACGCTCTCCTCTTGGCTTTGGTAAAAATTGTAAAACTGTCCCTAGTGTGTGCAGGATAGTGTGAATGTGAGAGGATTGCTGATCAGCCTGGACTCGCTGGGCTGAAAGGCCTGTTTTTGCCCTCTGTCTCTAAAGTAAAAAACACGAAACTCAGAAATGAGACTGTTGGCGATAACCCATGCCTCCGTGTATCCACAGTGCGGAGAGGTTCGACCCACTGACAGGAACCTGGTCGTCCATTGCTGCCATGAACACAAGGAGGCGCTATGTCAGGATTGCAACATTAGGTAGGAAACACAAGGAACTGCAGATGCCAGAATCTTCAACAAAACACAAAGTGCTGGAGGAACTCAGTGGCCAGGCAGCTTCTGAGGAGGGAATGGACAGACCATGTTTGAAATCGTGACCCTTCTTCAGGCTGATAGTAGTGTGGGGCGTGGGGGGTGAAGGGAGCTGGAAAAGAGGTGGGGAGCGGGACAAAGCCTGGTAAGTGATAGGTGGATACAGGTGGGGGGGAGGGGGTTGATAGGACAAAGGCTAGAGATGAAAAGTTGTCTGAGAGAGATGAGAAGGGAAATGGAAAGCCAGAGAGTGGAATATCGGTGGAATAGAACAGGGTGGGTGGATGGGGGGGGGGTGGGTGGGGGCGGGGGGGGGGCGGGGGAGGGTCGGGGGTATGAAGGGTCAGACCAGGTGCATTTAATGCAACATCATTACGAGGTATTACATGCGCTGTCCTTTCAGATGGAAACCTCTACGCTGTTGGTGGATATGACAGCTCCTCGCACTTAGCCACGGTGGAAAAATACGACCCTCAGGTAATTAAATGCATGAATGTGGCCGCTAATGTCCAGCACCACCCGGCTATACGTAATACCTCGTAAGATAGGGACCAGTTACAGCTCCTGGAGATTCAAAGCGTGGCACAGCAGGTAGTGCTGCTTCCTCACAGTGTCAGAGACACGGGTTCGATCCTGACCTCGGGCGCTGTCTGTATGGCGTTTGTACATCCTCACTGTGACCGTGTGGATTTACTCCAGGTTCTCCTCCCACGCTCCCGCCCGCAAAGGTTTACAGGTTTGTATGTAAAGCTCCTGTCCCACTGTACGAGGTCATTCGAGAGAATTCTCCCGAGTTTTCCCCTGATTCGAACTCGGAGAATGTCCGTAGCGGGTCCGTAGGAGTTCGTGGATGTCTCGTCGCGGTTCGTAAAGCTAATGGTAGGTACAAAAAGTAACAATTTGTTTCATCACAAGTATTTTTTTTACTCGTGGACATTTTTTGCAGGGATGAAAAAAACGTTACGAGGTACTGGATGTCCCAAGTACCTACCGTTAGCATTACGAGCCGCTATGAGACATCCACGAACTCCTACGGACCCGCTACGGACATTCTCCGAGTTCGAATCAGGGGAAAACTCGGGAGAACTCTCGAATTACCTCGTACAGTGGGACAGGGGCTTTAATTGGCGTTTTGTGAAAATGTGTCCCTGATATGTAGGGAGTGGACAGGACAGTGGGATAACATAGAACTAGTGTGAACGGGTGATCAGTGCGGACTCAGTGGGCCAGTTTCCACACTGTATCTCTAAACTAAATGAAACTAAACACATTTTACACACAAGCGGAAACAAAGCATTTTAAAAAAGCATTTGGACAAATAATTTAGTTTAGTTCAGTTTAGTTTAAGAGATGCAGTGTGGAAATAGGCCCTTCGACCCACCCAGTCCTTGCCGACTAGTGATCTCTGTACGCTAGTTCTAACCTACACTCCTGAGATGATTAACCTACAAACATGCACGTCTTGTGGGAGTAAACCGGAGCACCCGGAGAAAGCTTATGTGGTCACGTGGATAACGTATAAACACTGTACAGACTGCACCCAGAGTCATGATCCAACCCAAATCACTGGCACTGAAAGGCAGCAACTCTACCGCTGCGCCACCATGCCACCCTTTGGCTATGACAGGTTTAGAGGGCTAATGCCTAAATTCAGGCAAATGGGTCAAGTCTACTCTGCTAACTTGGCATTGAAAACCTATGCAGGTCACGGGGAGAACCTACAAACTCTGTACAGACAGCACCCGCAGTCAGGATCGAACTTGGGTCTCTCGCGCTGTAAGGCAGTAACTCTACAGCTCCACAGTGGCCCAACCTCATTGTACCTACCTCAACTAATTCTTCTGGCAGTTCGTTCCCTATACCCTCCCCCACTCTCTGTGGGGAACTGCAGAAGCTTTACAACAAAAGGCACAACGTGCTGGAGTAACTCAGCTGGTCGTTCAGCATCCCCGGAGTACATGGCTAGGTGGTGATTCACAATTCGCAATTCTTCAATCCTTTTTTCTCACACGCAAAGAGGTTGCATAAGTTCATACATTTTCAAGAGAGAGTTTGATATAGCTCTTCGGGCTAATGGAATCAAGAGATATGGGGAAAAAAGGAGGAATGGGGTACTGATTCTGGATGATCAGCCATGATCATATTGAATGGTGGTGCTGGCTCGAAGGGCCAAATGACGTACTCCTGCACCTATTATCTATGTTTCTATATTTCTAAGTTCATACCATATGGGTAGGTTGGCCATTCTGCCCATCGAGTCTAGTTTACCATTCAATCATGGTTGATCTATCTTTCCCTCTCAACCCCATTCTCCTGCTTTTTCCCCGCAACCCTTGACACCCTTAAGGGATTGTCCCACTTGGGCGTCATTACCCGTCATTTACGTGACATTTACGCCCAAGTGGGACAGGCCCTTTACTAATCAAAAATCTCCATCTTAAAAAATACCCAATGACTTGGCCTCCACAACCGTCTGTGGCAGATGGCAGAATCTGGAACAGAAAACAAACAGCTGGAGGAACTCAGTGTTTCAAACTTAAAACAGAAAATGTATAAACAAGGAACTGCAGATGCCGGTTTTATGTTTGAAACAGAAAATGCTGAAAACACTCAGCAGGTCAGGCAGCATCTGCGGGGACAGAAAGAATGGAGTTTCCACATCATGGACTATTCTTTATTGTTAGACAGCTGAGAAAGCAGGTTTATTTTAAGTTACAGAGAGAGGGTGGAGGTGGAGAGAAGGGAGAGCACGTCAGCAAAAGGGTTCAGACCTCAGTGATCAACTACTTGAAAACTACTTGGGAAACCACAGAAGTAGAAAAAGAAGAAAACAAACAGAAACTGGTGCTGCCACATCTGCCGAGAGAGAAAAAATAAAAACTTTTTTTTACTCAGCAGTCAAACATCTGACTTCAGTCTGGGCATGTTTTGGGACTCAATACTGCTCATAATTTCTGGTAAATGCTCTCTTTTTCCCTCTCCACAGTTGTGGTGCTGCTTTCAGTTTCAATTTTTCCCCTTCTCTCTTCTGCCCAGGATCGCCATTGCCTACACCTATGCACCGATGTTCCCTGCCGTTCTCTCCACCGCTGACCCTCTCCGCGCTTTAAAACATTTCGCCTGGTTTAGTTTAGTTTAGAGATAGAGCGCGGAAACAGGCCCTTCAGCTGTTCCACGCCGACCAGCGATCCCCGCACATTAACACTAGCCTACACACACACCAGCGACAATTTTAATTACATTTTCCAAGCCAATTAGCCTATAAACCTGTACGTCTTTGGAATGTGGAAGGAAACCGAAAATCTCGGAGAAAACCCACGCAGGTCACGGGGAGAAGTTCTGTACAAACTCCGTACAGATAGCACCAGTAGTTGGGATCGAACCCGGGTCTCCGGCGCTGCAAGCGCTGTAACGCAGCAACTCTACCGCTGCGCCACTGTGCCGCCTTCCTCCGGGTCTGACGTATGGTCCTTCACCCAGAGGGTCCGCTCCCGTTCCTCTTCTCCGCCGACGCTGCCCGACCCGCTGGGCCGCTGCCCCAGAGGTCTGTCACTGTTCATTGTCCCCTCCGCTTGCAGACCAACACCTGGAGCACCATCGCCAACATGCTGAGTCGGCGGAGTAGCGCAGGGGTGGCCGTGCTGGAGGGGATGCTGTACGTCGCCGGGGGCAACGATGGCACCAGCTGCCTTAACTCCGTGGAGAGATACAACCCAAAGACCAACACCTGGGAGAGTGTGGCGCCCATGAACATCAGGCGGTAGGTGCCAGCTTAAGACATTTTCATGACTCCTGGAGACCGACGGCTGATAGCTCGCCGTGATCTCGAAAGAATGAATGACTGAATGCTGAATGAATGAATGTATGAATGAATGAATGAGTAGAAACATAGAAAATAGGTGCAGGAGTAGGCCATTCGGCCAGCAGCGTCATTCAATATGATCATGGCTGATCATCCAAAATCAGTGCCCCGTTCCTGCCTTCTCCCCATATATCTTGATTCCGTTAGCCCCAAGAGCTCACCGTGAAATTCATTGCTTGCATAACCAAGGTATGCAAATAGTCGCCCTTAAAGGGCACTTACAAAGTTAGAAAGCTAGCACACCGGGTCCACCTTTGTTCTTTCCCCTGGCAGCAGCTTCCTTACTTCCACATCTCCGTTGGCCGGAACCATCATCGACTGCCGCACTGACCTCTCCACTATTGCCGCCGGGTCCCCTCCTGATGCCTCCGTGGCACCGACCCAGGACCCAGGCCCCAGATCTCAATTCATGTGCATCGAACAATGGAGCTCAGCGGAGTAGCTGCGTTTTGGGTAGCCATCCTGGCCACTTAGTTAGTTCAGTTCAGTTCAGTTTAGCTTATTGCCACGTGTACCGAGGTACAGTGAAAAGCTCTGACCAGTGCTAACCAGTCTGAAAAGACCCCCATGATTACATCGAGCCCAGTGTATAGATACATGGCAGGCAACCATTTATCACATTTCATACATTCATCAAAGTGCATCGACTAAATGGAGCTCAGCGGCAAAAAGTAGCTGCGTTTTGGGTAGCAGAAAATAAAATGAACTAAAAAGAAAAGAAAAGCAAAAATTAAAAATGCATTATAAAAAGTGCAAAAGTTAAAAGTGCAATGTAGTTAAGATTTAGCTGAAAGCTTTCCACCCAGTTTTTCAAAGTTTTCAGTCTTATTTTAAAAGTGGTCAAAGTTGAGGCCAGTCTTAAATCTTCAGGAAGTTTATTCCAGCTATTTGTTGCAGTTCTAAATCCTGCTTTCCCATGTTTTGTATTTACTTGAATCACTAACAGATTGTTTTCAGAAGATCTTAGCGGTCTAGAAGGCTTATATAGTGGAAGCATGTCAGTGATAAAGCTCTAAACCATGTAGTGCTAGGTGAGCAGCAGGATTTTAAAATCAATTCTCTGACATACAGGGAGCCAATGTAAGGATTTAAGAATTGGTGTAATGTGTTCAAATTTTTTGGTCTTTGTTAGAACTCTAGCAACAGCGTTCTGAACAAGCTGTAGCTGCCTGACAGTGTTTTTAGGAAGACCTGCAAGGAGACCGTTACAATAATCTAGCCTGCTATTAATAAAGGCATGTACAAGTTTTTCTAAGTCTTGAGCTGACACGAGTCCTCTTAATCTTGCTACGTTTTTGAGGTGATAGTAGGCCGATTTTGTTACTGATTTGATGTGACTGTCGAAATTTAAATCTGAATCCATAATGATCCCAAGATTTCTGGATTTGTTTGACGTTTTCAGGGTCAGAGAGTGTAGGTGTTGGGTTACTCTAAGCCTTTCTTTTTTAGCACCAAAAACAATTATCTCCGTTTTGTCCTTATTTAGTTGGAGACAATTTTGGCACATCAGTCTTTGACTTGCTCAATGCACTGGCACAGCAGATCTATGGGGCGATAGTCATTTGGTGATAGCGCTAGATAGATTTGAGTGTCATCGGCATAGAAGTGGTTGTCAATATTATTATTTCGCATGATTTGCCCTAGTGGGAGCATGTAGATGTTGAATAAAGAGGGCCCTAAGATCGAACCTTGCGGGACTCCACACGTCACGTTGGTTGGTTCTGATACAAAGTCACCAATGGAAACAAAATAGTTCCTATCTTGTAAATATGACCTGAACCAACTTAAGACTGTGCCTGAGAGCCCCACCCATTTTTCCAACCTGTCCAAAAGTATTGAGTGATCAACAGTGTCGAATGCAGCACTGATAAGGGAATGACATTTAGTGCAAGGTGAAGCCAATAAAGTCCAATAAAAGATAGTGCGATGTTTCACCAATGAGGTAGTTAGTAGTTTAGCAATTATCTCTAGTCGTGGTAAGATGGTTCAGTTGCCTGGTAACAGCTGGGGCGAAACTGTCCCTGAATCTGGGGGGAGGTGCGTTTTCACACTTCTGTACCTTTTGCCCAATGGGAGAGGGGAGGAGAGGGTGGCCAGGGTGCGACTCGTCCTTGATTATGTTGCTGACCTTGTTGAGGCAGCGTGAGGTGTAAATGGAGTCAATGGAAGGGAGGTTGGTTTGCGGGCTGCGTCCGCAATTCGCTGCAATTTCTTGCGGTCCTGGGTGTAGCTGCTCCCAAACCAAGCTGCGATGCACCCCGATAATATGGGGGGTACATTGAGAAATGGAGAGCTCAGCAGAGTAGCTGTGGTCTGGGTAACCAGCCTGGCCACTTAGATAAGGCACTTTGCCTTCCTTACTCAGTTTAGTTTCTCATATTGCCTTAAATTACAGTTTTACAACCATTCTCAAACAAATTAATCTTCCTCTTCTTCTTGCGAATGAAACATAAACCAAAGGAATAGTTAGATCTTAAGCCGGTTGTTGTCTCTGTTGGTGTCAATGTCTGCCAGGCCCTGAGCTCCATTTGGTGGGTGGTAGAGCGGGCACCCAGAGATGACATGGTTGGCTGTCTGGTTGTTCTGCTCCACATTCACAGGCTGGGCTCTGGCGGAGGGAGCCCCCATCTCCACACGCTGGCATTGAAACGCCCAACTCCAGTACAAAGTCTGTTGAGCTTCACCCATGCTCCTCTGGGGAGGTCAGACCCTGGACAGCTTTTATCTGGTGAAGAGATGTAGCTGTGTAATGGAGATGAGGTTGCCTTCCACTCCTGTGACCACTTGGTGGCTATCCAGTGTGCTTTTGGCTCAGTTGGCTGGATGGATGCTAGGAGTTATTTTCCATGTGGAGCAAAGGGGTGACGGGGCTTCAGTCGGGGTGGCCTCTGCTCTCTGCTGATAGCCTGATGGAGGAGGTGATCTGGGTCCATGGCACAATGAGATAGTGCCAGAGTTGTTGCTTGCCTTCGGATCCCTGCAGGCGGAATGCCTGTAAGTATAGGGAGCTGCTCGACTGGAGTAGGTTGAAGGTACCCAGTGATGGTTCACAAGGTGCTGTTCAGGCTCGTGTCTACCAGGCTAGTACAGGTATATCTACTACTGCTCCATACTGGTGCGCAGTACTCAGCTGGGGCATACACAAGAGCTAAGACAGAGGTGCGAAGAGTTGATGGACTGGCTCCCCAACTTGTTCCTGCCAGGCATCGGATGAGGCCGCTACGTGCCATGACCTTGTCGCGGAGACCAGCCAGGTGTTGACGAAATGTAAGCGACCTGTCCAGCTTTACACCCAGGTAAGTGGGTGTTTGTTGGAAGTCCAAGCGCCTGTTGTTAACGGACAGCTCGCTCTCGCTAAGCTTCCTTGTTGTTTAGATGGAATGCTGCTGACACTGTTTTGCCTTCGCTCAGCTTTAGATGCCACTGTCGTAGGTATACTGCCAAAGTGCCCATGTTTTGAACAAGAGGCCGAAACAAAGAACTGCAGATGCTGGTTTATACCAATGATAGACACAAAGTGCTGGAGTAACTCAGCGGGTCAGGCAGCATCTCTGGAGAGAAAGGAATAGGTGATGTTTCAGGTCGAGACCCTTCTTCAGATGGAGGCGCAGTCAGACGTGCCCTGACCCGAAACGTCACCTGACCCACTGAGTTACTCCAGCACTTTGTTATTAAGTTCATAAGATATCGCAACAGAATTAGGCCATTCAGCCCATCGAGTCTGCTCTGCCATTCAATCACGGCTGATCTATCTTTCCCTCTCAACCCCATTCTACTGCCTTCTCCCCATAACCCCCGTCACCCGTACTAATGAAGAATCTGTCAATCTGCGTCTTAAAAACATCCATTGACTTGGCCTCCACAGCCGTCTGTGGCAATGAATTCCACAGTTTCACCACCCTCTGACTAAAGAAATTCCTCCTCATCTCCTTTCTAAAGGTACGTCCTTTTACTCTGAGGCTGTGCCCTCTGGTCCTAGATTCTCCCACGAGAGGAAACATCATCTCCACATCAATTCTATCCAGGCCTTTCAATATTCGTTAAGTTTCAATGAGGCCTCCCCCCCATCCTTCTAAACTCCAGCGAGTACAGGCCCAGTACCGTCAAACGCTCATTATATGTTAACCCACTCATCCCTTTGTGTCTGTCAGGAGAATAAGGGGTATTTACAAGCAAGGTCATCGATCCTTATCATATCCTTCAACTCATCTACAGTTCAATCTTTGCCGTTCCACGAAGCACTATCGCAATGATCTACGTGGATGACTGCACTGTTTTTGAAGGCAGCAACTGGGAATCTACCTCTCAATCGAAAGAGATAAGGGTTCAGCAAAGATCCAGAGATACTGAGGGAAAGCGGTTTTAAAGGCGTCAAGGATAAAATTACACAAACAACTTCCAAAGAAAGCCCACATGGCAAGATCTTTCGTTGAGACTTGCAGAGGGCACGATTGAATAGATTAGAAGTTTCCGACCACAACATACAGGTTTATTATTCTCCACCATTACTTTCCCTTGCAGACTGGATTAAAATATTATGCACTCTGTTTATTTTCTCCTTTGCACTCCACGTATGATTGCACGCGTGTGTGATATGATCTGTGTGGATAACACGCACTGATTTCCACTGTATCTCGGCGCACACATGACAATAAGTCAAGTCGACTTTGTTACACACACATATACAGTGAGGTGTTAGTACAATGAAAATATCACCCTACTTGTGCAGATGGACACCAATAATATGTTGATAAAATTATATCAGCAATTAGCTAAAGAAACCCACGTGACACGGATACCCGTTGTATGTGATGTCATTAAAAAGATCAGTAGACAGTGTTGAAGGACGCCAAGTGCAGGAGTACTGTAACCCAGCGGGTCAGGCGACATCTCTGGAGAAGGTGGATAAGTGACGGTTTCAGGTCTCCTTTAGTCCCGAAACGTCACCAACATCCATGTTCTCCAGAGATGCTGCCTGACCTGCTGAGTTTAGTTTAGTGTAGTTTGGAGTTATGGTGTGAAAACAGGCTCTTCGGCCCATCGTGTCCACACTGACCAGCGATCACCCCGTACACTAGCGATATCCTACACACTAGGAACAACTTAGAGAAGCCAATTTAACCCACAAACCCGCACGACTTTGGAATGTGGGAGGAAACCAGAGCACCCGGAGAAAACCCACGTAGTCACAGGGAGTACGTGCAAACTCCGCATGCTTAGTCAGGATTGAGGCAGGGTCCCTGGCACTGTAAGGCAGCAATTGTACCACTGTGCCACCATGCCGCCCTAAGTTACTCCAGCACTTTTGTGTCTTTTTTGTTTGTCAATTCGCATCTGCAGTTCCTTGTGTCAGGAGATGATCGTTTTACTATCATATCGAATCGATGATATAAACCAAAGATAAAATATTTAGCAAAACTGGGAGTGAGTAACTGTTTGCGAGATTCCAGATAGAAGCTTGGCACCGTGCAACCACTGTGTGGGAACAGCTGACGGCGGACCTTACATTCCTGGCGGTATCTTCACTGGGATGAATGAGTGGTGGCAGCTTTGTGGCTGGGAGTCGCTCCCTCTGGGCTCCTTCCATCCCTCGCTCTCTGCCTGTAGACGTAACAGTGTCTGTGCCCGCGTGGACCGAGTGTTGGCTTACGCACTGTCTCAGCCACAGTGTGAGAAACAGCGGCAGCAGGCAGAGTGAGCAAAGCAGGTGACTTTGGACGGCTTGGATGGATGCGAAAATATGGAAAGGTATAAGTCATGGAGTCATGGAATCATAGAGTGATACAGCGTGGAAACAGGCCCTTTGGCTCAACTTGGCCACACTGGCCAACATGTCCCAGCTACACTAGTCCCACCTGCCAGCGTTTAGCCTATATCTCTCCAAACCAAACCAAACCAAAAGTTGTGCTGCTTTTTATAGTGTCGGTCACCAGGATGTAACTAGGACTGGAGGGCTTGAGTTATAAGGAGGCACTGGATAGAGGCTGGGGCTGTTTACCCCTGGGGTGATGGAGGGTGGGGAGGAGAGAGCTTATAGAGGTTTATAAAACCATGTGGAGCATGGATAAGATTAATACAACGCACACAGAATCATTTAGCACAGGAACAGGCTTTTAGTTTAGTGCAAGATAAAGCCCAATTAATGATTAGAAACATAGAAAATAGGTGCAGGAGGAGGCCATTCGGCCCTTCGAGCCCGCACCACCATTCAATATGATCATGGCTGATCATCCAATTCAGTATCCCGTACCTGCCTTCTCTCCATACCCCCTGATCCCTTTAGCCACAAGGGCCACATCTAACTGGAAGGTACACAAAAATGCTGGAGAAACTTAGCGGGTGCAGCAGCATCTATGGAGCGAAGGAAATGGGTGACGTTTCGGGACGAAACGTTGCCTATTTCCTTCGCTCCATAGATGCTGCTGCACCCGCTGAGTTTCTCCAGCACTTTTGTCTATCTACGGTCAGTTGGTTAATTAGCGACTTACGCCCCCGTCCCACTTAGGAAACCTGAACGGAAACCTCTGGAGACTTTGCGTCCCCACCCAAGGTTTCCGTGCGGTTCTTGGAGGTTGCAGGTGGTTGCCGGAGGTTGCAGGTAGTGGAAGCGGGTAAGGAGACTGACAAAAACCTCCGGGAACTGCACGGAAACCTTGGGTGGGGCGCAAAGTCTCCAGTGGTTTCTGTTCAGGTTTCCTAAGTGGGACAGGGGCATAAGGCCTGGTGTCTGGGTGATCAGTAGAATCTTGGAGAGTGGGAACTGTGAAGTGAATAAGTGGGATAAATGGGTGTAGGAGTGGTGTAAATGGGTGTCCGATGGCCGGCATGGCCTCGGTGGGCCGAAGGGCCTGTTTCTGTTCTTTATGAGCCTATACTTTAATGTAGTGCGACTAAGAGCATAGAGACTCGTCGAGTTGAGACTCAAATATTCATTCAGTTTAGAGATACAGCATAGAAACAGACCCTTTGGTCCACTGAGTCCACGCCGACCATCGATCTCCCGTTCACACTAGTTCCATGCTATCCCACTTTCCCATCCACTCCCTACACACCAGGGGCATTTTACAGAGGCCAATTAACCTACAAACCCGTTCGTCTTTGGAATGTGGGAGATAACGGGAGCAGCCGGAGGAAACCCTTGCGGTCACAGGGAGAACGTGCTAACTCCACACAGACAGCAGCCGAGTTCAGAATCGAACCCTGGTCTATGGTGCTGTGAGGCAGCGGCTCTACCAGCTGCGTCGCTGTGCCGTAGCTAAAGGCGTGTCCAGTTCATTTACGGTGCTCATGGTACTGCATGCATGTTGTGAATGATGTCACGCGTGTAACGTTTATGACAACCTCTGCCGTCCTCAGGAGCACGCATGACCTGGTGGCGATGGACGGGTGGCTCTACGCGGTCGGCGGGAACGACGGGAGCTCCAGCCTTAACTCTATCGAGAAGTACAACCCTCGCACCAACAAGTGGGTGGCAGCTTCCTGCATGTTCACCCGGCGCAGCAGTGTGGGAGTGGCCGTACTGGAACTGCTCAACTTCCCCCCTCCCTCCTCGCCCACTCTCTCAGTCTCTTCCACCAGCCTCTAACGCTGGAGATGACAACCAGCCATTACCTCAGTATCAACACACATACACACACACACACGTGCGCATGTACATGCACACATACGTACACAGGCACGCACACACATTCACGCACACATACACATATTCACATACACACACATTAACATGCACATACACACACTCATTCACATGCAGATACACAGCCACATGCACAAGCACAGATACACACTACATACACTAATGCACATACACACGCATATACATGCAGACACACTCACACACACACATACACACTCTCACAATCACATGTCCACTCACACATTCACTTACAAGCACACAAACCCGTGCACATACAAACGCACATACACACACACAAAACATATGTACTCACACATACACACACACACTCACACTCACGCACACACACTCTCACACACACACACACTCACACACACACACACACACACTCACTCACTCACACACACACACACACACACACACACACACACACTCACACACACACACACACACACACACACACACACACACACACACACACACACACACACACACACACACACACACACACACACACACACACACACACACACACACCTTAAAGCAACCAGCCTCTGCCAGGGTACTTTGGTAAGGAGGCTGTCTCTGGTGCAAGTTACTCTTAGATATCATCAGCATCCACATCAGCAACAAGCCACGTGCCGAGGGTGAGGGGAGCGTGACCGCACTGTGCCGCTACTGCCACGCCGGATGCAGTGAAACACCGCGGCCACCGCCTGACCGCCCGCCACACGAGGGGGGGGGGGGGGGGGTGGGGGTTGTTATTGGAGGTGACTGGTGCCAGTTCTGGATCCTCCAGATCACGGACGGGGTTCTGAATTCCTCTCATCCCGACGTCACCTCAAGAGGTCGGGAATTGCCGCGATTGGCGACGGAGTCACCGGGAGCTCGGCCAATTACCGAGAGAATCCACAAGAAAACCTCCCCCCCCCCCCCCCCCCCCCCCCCCCCCCCCCCCCCCCCCCATCCACTACTGAGCAAACAGTGCTAATTCCCAGAGCTGCATCCCATGTCGGAGGTCGCTACCTTTCACGGCATGTGTTGCACGATTATTTAATTTCAAAGCAAATCAGTGGTAGCCTACATGTAACGAGAAGTGTCGTGCCTACCAGGTGCTGTGGTGGACACCAGAATCCTTCCCCAAAATAACTCTCTTAATATTGCTGTTATTTTCAGAGCTATGTAGCATTACCGATTATACCACATATCAGCTCCTTCACAATGACCTTGGCTAAACTAGAATGCAGAATGCAAGGAAAGAGAAGGTGCAGGTGAATGTATTGTTACATTCCCCACCTTTCGGGTTTCAAACATATACAAATAATGCAGAAACATATAGCCTCATTTGGTACTGACATTCACCAGAAGGTTGCTATCATAGACCGTGGAACTATACAGCACGGGAACAGGCCCTTCAGCCCACAATGTCTGTGCCGAACATGACGCCAAGTTCAACGATTCGATTCTGCCCGCACTTGACCCTGTCACCTTTGTCACTTACTCCACCCATTTACCGGTCAAACCCTCCCCTCACCTGTATCCACCTATCACTTGAAGACACTAGGACATCAGTGTATCACTCCACGCTATCGCTCACCAGTGGAAAGAAACATGTTTAATGTTTACATTTTAAATGGGAATTATTTTGCCTTTTATGTTTTTTCAGAACTTAAAGTTTAAGTGATTGTCCTCTGTTGAACGTGTTGTCAGGTTGATGGAGGTACACACTGATGATTGTGAATCTTATTGGGGAAGCGAGGGTGGAGGATAATCCACTGAATACTAGATCTTTATTGACCTCTCCCCGAGATGCAGGAAAGTTGTGGAACATTAAGCAGTGTTTGTTGTTTACATTTTTGTTTTAAGCTTTTATTTATTTTGTTTCATTTCTCTTGAACGAATGAATGAATGAATGTGTGAATGAATGATTGAATGTATGAATGAGTGAATGAATGAATGAATGAATGATGACTACTTTATTGTCACAGGTGACAAGTCACAGTGAAATTCTTTGTTTTGCATACCTAAGGTATGCAAAGAGTTGCTACATAAAGGGCGCAAGGTTACAATGTATCCCAGCGCCCCCTCCCCCTTCCCCCTCCCCCACGCCGAGAACTTTTTTCCCAAAAGTTTTGATGTTTAGGCTTCTGGGGAGACGATTCAGCCCACTCTGGGAATGTGAGGAGTGCTTTAGAAAACCATTGTAGACCCAAAATGCTGGAGTAACTCGGCGGGACAGGCAGCATATCTGGAGAGAAGAAATGGGTGACGTTTCAGGTCGAGACCCTTCTTCCAACCTGAAACGTCACCCATCCCTTCTCTCCAGAGATGCTGCTTGTCCCGCTGAGTTACTCCAGCTTTTTGTGTCTATCTTTGGTGTAAACCAGCATCTGCAGATCCTTCCTACACATTTAGAAATTCATTGCCCACTTCTCTCTGGAGTGGAAGATGCCCGGAAGGTTAATCTCATAATCCTTGCGAATCCTTTTGAGAACTTCACTTGAAAATCACTGTCAGCACTTTGACAGCGTGCCTCTTAACACACTGAGAAATATGCATCATTTAATCAGAGATTTTGTCAGACTTAATGGGAAGGTTATGGTGTAAAGGCAACATTTATTGCTCCTGCTGGTTACACTCCATTGACCACAGTGTCTTGCTCATCCATCTCAGAGGGCAGAGAATGACCATCGTGGTGGGTTTGGAGCCAGACATAGGTCAGGTTCAGGCTCCCGTCCCTGAAGAACAATGGAGAATCAATTAAGATTTTTACAAGACTGGTTTTTACTTGACAACCCGAGTAACTATGGGTTTTTGGATGACATAGAAACATAGAAAATAGGTGCATGAGTGGGCCATTCGGCCCTTCAAGCCAGCACCGCCATTCAATATGATCATGGCTGATCATCCAGAATCAGTACCCCCCGTTCCTGTTTTATAGTTTGGAGACACAGCATGGAAAAAGATCCTTTGGACCATCGAATCCACGCAGACCATTGATCACCCCTAGTTTCATGGTCGCCATTACTGATATAGGCTTCTCATCCCTGTTATTTCACAACTTGGATTTAAGTGCCGTGTTTGTCATGGAAAGAGGTTGAGCCCCCCCCAGCCACTTCCCGCTTCCCTCTCTCCAACCCTAACCTCCCCCTACCCTCCAACCCCAGGCTGGTGGTTCAGTTTGCAATTCGATTGCAGAAACCGCTACCTGGCTGATTTGAATGTCAAGATTCAGGGGCGCTGATCTTTCCAGGGTAACGTTGGAAAGCACATCTCCTGACTCACACCAGGAACCTTACACCAGTGACAGTAGAGGCCAGTTCACTCAGTTCAGTTGTAAATGTGAGGTCGATTAACAAGAACAACCAACGAACAAAGTATCGATTGATGGGGAGGGCATCAAATGAGTTTTATTAGCCGTGCGTTTATTGACCAACTCAATGGCGCAGCGGTAGATAGAGTTGCTGCCTTACAAGCGCCAGAGACCCGGGTTCGATCCTGACTACGGGTGCTGTCTGTATGGAGTTTGTACGTTCTCCCCTTGACCTGCGACCTGCGTGGGTTTTCTCCGAGTGGTCCGGTTTTCACACACACACTCCAAAGACGTACAGGTTTGCAGGTTAATTGACTCCGGTAAAATTGTCCGCAGTGTAGAACAGAATGGAATACTTTATTGTCACAAGGTACAGTGAAATTCTTTGCTTGCTTACACCCATGCAGGATAATACAAGTATTCGGGGATTGCTGGTAGGCGCGGACTCGATGGGCCGAAGGGCCTGTTTCCACGCTGTATCTCTAAACTAGAAAGACAGAGTGAAACGGCTTCATCCTGCTCCTCGTTCCCGATCTTCCTGCTGTTTCCGGATGGATATGTAGAGGTTTTTTATACCAGCGAAGGGCAGACTGACCAGAACAAACTGTGTGCGTAACAACTGTGTACGACACTTGCTTCATCTGTCGCAAAATCCCTTTCACGCAGCAAACCCTTTAGTACCCAGAATACTGAGAATAACCATTTACAATCTGAGGATTTTTTTAAAAGTTGCAGATGCTGGAAATCTGAAATAAAAACAAAAATCCTGGAAACCCAGCAGGACAGGCAGCATCTGAGGGAATGGATACAGAGTTTCTGCTCGTCCTCCTTATCTGACATCCTTCTGTCTCCTTTTCATCTCTAGCCTTCATCCACCTATCTGCAGCCATTCAAACTCCTGCCCCTCTCACCTGTGTCCACCTATCACTTACCAAGACTTTGTCCCAATCCCATCTCTCTTTTCCAGCTTTCTTTCCCCCTCCCCACCCCCACGGCAATCTGTCTGAAGAAGGCTCCTGACCTGAGATGTTTGTTTGTCCATTCCCTCTACAGAGGCTGCCTGACCCCCTGGGTTACTCCAGCACTGTGTTTTGTGAAAGAAACAGTGAACATTTCAGATCAAAACCCTTTTGTCGTAACTGAGTTGGTGACATAGAGAGGGAGTTTAGTTTAGTTGAATGTAGTTTAGAGATACAGCGCGGAAACGGCCCACTGAGTCTGCTCCGCCCGGCGATCCCTGCACACCAACACTATGCTACACGCACTAGGGCCAATTTACAATGTTATCGAAGCCAGTTAACCTTCGAACCTGTACGTCTTTGGAGTGTGGGAGGAAACCGGAGATCCCTGAGAAAACCCACGTGGGTCACGGGGAGAACGTACAAACTCCGTACGGACAGCACCCGCAGTCGGGATGGAGCCCGGGTGTTTGGCGCTGTGAGGCAGCAACTCGACCGCTGCTCCACGGTGCCGCCGAGTTATTCTGCGTGAGGTGAGAGTGCGGCGACTCTGCTGTCTATACGGTCGGTCCCAAATTATTTTGTAATGTTGCACTTCACACATCTATCTGTACGCCTCCGTTTTGTCCCTTGTACTCGTTTAAATTTTGCACTCCCGTACGCCCCTGTGCAATGACTCCGCTTTTACATGTGCTGGTGTGAAGAAAATGAGATGTTCGAACTGGGTGGTAAAGAACCACGGGTTTATTATAATTTACTGTTAATATTTGTGAAATTGTTGCTTATTTATGGGTAATTTATGTTATGTGAAATGTTTTTCATTATCTTTGCACTAAAAGAGATAGCAATACAAGCTGTTATGTGAAATAAATGTTCTTTTCTATTAACTGGTCGACTTGGTCTTATTCGTTTTAATTTTAGAGGTACAGCGCGGAACCAGGCACTTCGGCCCACCAAGCCCACACTGACCAGCGATCCCCGCACATGAAAGGGCCTGTCCCACTTTCACAACCTTTTTTACTCGTGGACATTTTTCATCAGGCTAGAAAAACACCCCGACCTACTTGATGCCACGAGTACCTACGACTAGCAACATGACCTCCTACGACCTACCTACGACTCGTGACGACCATGCTGCGAGTATGAGTCACGGGCAAAGTGGAACAGGCCCTTAACACTACCCTACACACGCTAGTTACCATTTTACATTTACTAAGCTAATTAACCTACAAACCTGTTTGTTTGCTTGGCTTGGTTTCCAAATATTCACTCAAATGAAATATTAAAATCATAAGACCATAAGACATAGGAGGAGAATTAGGCCATTTGGCCCATCGTGTCTGCTCCGCCATTCAATCATGCCTGATCTATTGTTCCTTTTCAACACCATTCTCCTTCCTTCTCCCCGTAACCTTTGACTCCATTACTAATTAAGAAGTCACGGAGATACTGCTCAGAAACAGGCTCCACCGCCACTAGATTATTAACCATCAGTTATTAACCATCATCCTCCCACGTTCTTACGGGATATACCACTCACCAACATGTATGGGGAATTTACAGTAATCAATTAACTTAGCAACCAGCAGGAATTTGGGATGTGGGAGGAAATTTCACCACCACCAGGAAATCCATTTAGGTCACAGGGAGAACTTGCAAACTCCACACAGACAGTACCCGAGGTCAGGATTGACCACAGGTCTGCGTGAGAGTAGGGCTCTATTAACTGCACCCCTGTGTCCCATGTGAGTATTATCCAAAACCAACATTTAGGAGTAAAACACATATTTAAGTTGCTCTTTGATAGATGGCGTGGATCGATGGCACAACTCAGTATTGGTTTATTATTGTCACTTGCACTGAGATACACTAATCCACTCAAAACATATTATTAGTACAATCAAGTTGCATTACAGGTAGTTTGAGAAAATAGATGGCGTGTTATACCATATAATTGCAGAAACTCAGACTATTGGTTTAGGTATTGGAAGATCAGGACTCCATCCAGTTTTGAGATACGATCAGTGTGGGCGGAAAAACTGTGCAGCGGCCTGCTATCTGTCCGCAATTATTTTCTGTCTGTGTTTTTATGTAGTTTTTGTTATTTTTTGTTGGGGTGTGTGTGTGTGGGGGGGGGGTGGGGTGGGAGGGGGGGGGGGAAACTTTTTAAATCTCTCCGTGCACACCCGACCATTCTCGTCGGGTTTCCGTTGTGGGGCCACAACGAGGAGCGGCCTCCAACAGGAAGAGATCGGGGAGTGCTACGAGAATCACCGTGGGCTGGCCGAGTCCGGAGCGGGTGGAGCAGCGGAGGAGCGCTGCTGCTGCTGCTGCTATGCTTGCAGAGAGTCGGAGGCTCCAAATGGACGGCGGCACCGGGAGCCCGCGGGTCCCTAGACCGCTTTTCAAACTTCAGTTGCGGGGTTGAAGAGTCTTGGAGCGGGGCCAATCACTGCCCCGCGTAGGTTGGAATGGATCGGGACTCTGTGAGCGCATCCGGGGGCTCTAACACCAAGACCCGGTGTTCGCACCACCCCGGCGTGGCTTTAATGGCCGCGGGACAATCGCCATCGCCAGCCGGGGGCTTTGACTTTGGCTCTGACATGGGGGGGGGGTGCAGTGGGGAGATAAGTTTATTTGGCCTTCCATCACAGCGATGTGATGGAGGTTTTTGTAAATTATGTTGGGTCTTGGGTCTATGTGTTGGTAATGTATGGCTGCAGAAACGGCATTTCGTTTGGACATCAAGGGGTCCAAATGACAATTAAATGTATCTTGTATCTTGTATAACAATGGTTTTTGTGCTGTGTAAGAAGGAACTGCAGATGCTGGTTTACACCAAAGATAGACACAAAATGCTGGGGTAACTCTGGAGAAAAGGAATAGGTGATGTTTCAAGTTGAGATCCTTCTTCAAGAAATATGAAGAGGAGTCTCGACCCAAAACGTCACCTGTTCTTGTGCTGTGCTGTTCTATCTATGTTCTATGTTCTTCTTCTTTTGTATGACGTGCACAGCCTAAAGTTGGACAACTTGTTCTATTTGATCTTCCGTTTGTGCAAGTCGAGTTGATTGCATTAGTCGAAACAGGGCGGACCACGTGAAGGTTCCAATCTTCCACCCCTATGTTCTATGTTGATCTATTTGTCCCCTTCTTTCTCACTGCTTTTCCAACCTCTCCCACGGTGTCTTTATGCTACTCACATAAACCATTTGGTATTATTGGTAACCATCAGAACTTGAGCTGATGACAAACCTGACCATAAAACTCAAAACAAGGTTTGTATCAACTCTCATATTTTCTGAATAACCGTGGATTCTCGGAAAAGGAAACAGTGAATACCATGGCGTAATTTCCTGAACACAACCTATTATTCCCTGTGTAGGTGGACAG